>NW_028261388.1:75991420-76231420 GCF_051295495.1 Thamnophis sirtalis
TATTGCTATTCTGAGAAGTGCTCATTCTATATTTAAGCAAAATTACACAAATTATTAGAAGTTTCATTAGTTTTTAAATTGATTGAACAACAGTATTGCAGGTTGACTCTGCCCATAGTCTGCAGTTCGATCCTGACTGGGTTTAAGGTTGACTCAACCTTCCATCCTTCCGAGGTCAGTGAAATGCTGACTCTGTAAACCGCTTAGAGAGGGCTGAAAGCCCTATGAAGTGGTATATAAGTCTAACTGCTATTGCTATTGCTATTGCTATTGCTACTGCTATTGCTATTGCTATTGCTATTGCTATTGCTATTGCTATTCTATACTGACCCAACATACAATTGTATCACTGTGATATGTGATTTCCCCATTGCGGATCCATGGCCAAGGGTACAAACAGGCAATGCTAAAGGAGAAGGAGAAGAGGAAGGAAAGGGGGAGAAATTCTACATTTCCCACAAATATTGTTTCTGCTATCGAACAATAGATTTGGGCACGGGTATCTTTTGTCTTCCTATTTTATTCAAAGTGTAGACATGGGTTTGGTGGAGGGGCTGTTTCACCTGAGGTTTCAGGCCTCTGGATGGAGGGACGCAAGACAGTTGTTGTCCAGTTTCATGTCCATTTACACAATACTTTCAAGAACCACAAGGTTTTCATTCTTTTATTTTTACAGGCAACATCTTATCTATATTCCATTCTACAGTATTAAAGTTTATTGCTCAAGGCCATTTGAATACACTACCCTGTATGTCTGAAATCAGTTCACTTTTGTACAGTGTACAGAGCCTCTTGTATTACAAAATTCAACAATAAAATTGTGGTCTTTGATTGCATGTGTTTTTCCCTTTTTTTTTTAAAAAAAAAGAAGTCATCAACCATTAGATCAAAGTTTGGTCTAAAATGTTTTTTTAGTGAAATTGCTGTATGTATGTATGTATGTATGTATGTATGTATGTATGTATGTATGTATATGTATATGTATATGTATATGTATATGTATATGTATATGTATATATATATATATATATATATATATATATATATATATATATATATATATATATATATATATATATATATATATATATATATATATATATATATATATATATATATATATATATATATATATATATATATATATATATATATATATATATATATTTTACAACCCCCGGTATGCCCAAATATGGGAGGAAGATCACTACTTCCATTCTCTGTCCTTCGACTCATCACAAGAGACCATCCAGACAGAAACCCAATATTTTTTACTGTTGCCTTTTTGTTACATTTGTTATATTTGTGATGATAAATAAATAAAGGGAGACTAGTATAGATCTATTTCAAGCTATTTAGCTCTCATCAGCTAGCCATACCCTTACTGGGAATCGAGCCTGTGCTGTATTGCCTCTAAGGCAGATGTGTTAACCATTGAGCCACAGAGCTCGACTCCTTATCAACCAGCCAGGGTGAAAGGTATCTATTTAGATTTTACAACCCCCGGTATGCCCAAATATGGGAGGAAGATCACTACTTCCATTCTCTGTCCTTCGGCTCGTCACAAGAGACCATCCAGACAGAAACCCAATATTTTTTACTGTTGCCTTTTTGTTACAACAGTAGATCTATTTCAAGCTATTTAGCTCTCATCAGCTAGCCATATCCTTACTGGGATTAGAACCTGTGCTGTATTACATCTTAGGCTGATGGGTTAACCACTAAGCCACAAGGTTCTCCTCCTTTATCAGCTGAGCCAGGGAAATAGGTATGTATTTAGTGTCACAACCCCTGGTATGTCCAAATATATATATAGGTGGACCATCCTCCCCACTTTCCCTGCAGAATTTGGAGTCTGGGAGACGGGGGGGGGGGGATATACTATAGCAGGAAAAAAATATCCAACAATGGTTTAAACCTTTTTTTTAGGAGCAGCATTAATGAATGGAAATGATCTCACAGATGCTGTGAAATTGTAAACAGTAGAACTGTCTGAACTGCCACCTCAGGGAATCAAGGATTGAGTCCTGTTCAGATGCCATCCTACAAACAGAGAAAGAGAGCAGGCCCAACTTTGGACCCACTGCAAATATTACAAATAATACATTGTCATCTTGGGTCATGTGACCAGTGACGTGCGGTGAGGTTTATGGCTGGTGAGGCACTGACACAGGGGTGGGTTTCAATTTTTTTTAGACTTATGGACTTCAACTCTCCCTACCTCCGACCCACACGTACCTTTTCCAGTTGTTTCAGAGAGGATTTCAACTCTGCTCTTGCCTCGGGTCCTCTGAAGAAGCCCCGCCCAAATGAGCGCCCTCTACTATGAGGCAGGAGAACTGCGTGCCTCACCTACGTCAGGAATTTTTAGGCTTTTAACCCTTGCTTAACTCTACTTGAGTTAAAACACCTAAAGTCAGACTAGATGAGGCACAGAGTTCTCCTGCCTAATAGTAGAGGGTGCTTTTTTAGAGGCTTTTTTAAACAGTTAAGCAGAGTCATCCACGGTGAGGGAGCAACTAGCTCAGCCTGACCTCAGCTCTTGCCTTTTTCCTTTTACGTTTTTTTCCCTTTTCATGATGGGAGTGGTGAGGCTGTGCCTCCCCTGCCTCAACTGACTGCACGTCACTGCATGTGACCATATTAGTGTTTGCAGGACTGATGACCAGGAGGATATGCCTATTCAAAACAGATCCAGCTCCTCTTGTATATGGAGTACTGTTAATGGTCAAAGAGGACTAAAACTTTATTACTTCAACAATTCGGAACCCTCTGAATATATATTTATTAAATTTGCTTGCTGCCCATCTAGTCGTGGGACTACTCTGGGCTGCTTATAACAATACAATGGGAAAAAAAATTATAACAATGTAGAGATAACAATGGCAAAGAAATAAAACAATAAAAATAACCAAAGGAAATACATTAATAGCAATAGCAGTTAGACTTATATACTGCTTCATAGGGCTTTCAGCCCTCTCTAAGCGGTTTACAGAGTCAGCATATTGCCCCCAACAACAATCCGGGTCCTCATTTTACCCACCTCGGAAGGATGGAAGGCTGAGTCAACCCTGAGCTGGTGAGATTTGAACAGCCGAACTGCAGAACTGCAGTCAGCTGAAGTAGCCTGCAGTGCTGCATTTAACCACTGCGCCACCTCGACTCAGGATAAGAGGATGGAGGCCAACTTCAGAGGGGAGGCTGTTCCAGAGGGCCGGCACTACAGCACAAATGTTCTTCTGGATTATGTCAGTCAGAGTTCCTTGATTGGCAGGTTCATCATCAGACCTCTGCTGGCACAAATAGTGTGGGCCTGCCTTAGGAGGATGAGACAGTTCATCAAGTAATCTGGATCTATGCCATGAAAGGCTTTAAAGGTCATAACCAGCACCTTGAACTGCACCCGTAAGCCAACCGGCAGCCACAGCAACTTCTGAAGCAGTGGTGTAACGTTGGTCTTTCTACTGGCCCCAAAGACTTCTCCTGCTGCTCCCTTCGTACCGGTTGAAGCTTCCAAATGCATTTCCGGCATAGCCCCATGTAAAATGCATTGCAATGATCCCAACAAGAGATGACTAGGGCTTGAGTGACAAAGCATCAGGGAGTCCTGATTCAGGAAGGGCTGCAGCTGGTTCATTAGTTTATTTTATTTTATTTTCCCTTTATTTGTATGCCGCCCTTTTCCCTGGGGGGACTCAGGGTGGCTCACAGTTCAAAAAAAAGGGGGGGGGGAAGGACAAACAATGTTCCAACATGAAGACAATACAACATATTAAAAAGAAAACACAACAGTCACACAATTCGAGTGGGGTTAGAATCTTAACCCCAGGCCAGCCGGGACAGCCAGATCTTTAAAGCGGCGCGGAAGGATTGGAGGGTGGTGAGGGTCCGAATCTCCATGGGGAGTTTGTTCCAGAGGGTCGGAGCAGCCACCGAGAAGGCTCTCCTCTGGGTAGTTGCCAGTCTACACTGGCTGGATGATGGAATTCGGAGGAGGCCTAATCTATGCGATCGTATTAGTCTAGTGGAGGTAATCGGCAGTAGGCGGTCTCTCAAGTACCCAGGTCCAATACCACGAAGCCAAAGTTTTGCAAAGTTTTCCTAGTTCATGACTGCCACACGATCTTCTAGCAGGATTTGCAAGTCCAGGAGACACCCCGCCCCCCCAAATTGCAAACTGGATCTGAACAGAGTAAGTTTGTAAGTTTGTAAGTTTAATTTTATTTATAGGCCGCCCAATCCCGAAGGACTCCGGGCGGCTTACAGAAGGGAAGAGAAAGAAAATAAAAGAAAGTAAAAATAAAATAAGACAAGTTAAAACGACATAGATACATTCATTTCAGTCGGGGCTGGACCTCAACAATGAGGTCAACAGCCCCAGGCCTGCCGGAAAAGCCAGGTCTTGACAGCTTTTCTGAAGGCCATGAGAGTGGGTGAGGTCTGGATTTCTGGGGGTAGTTCGTTCCAAAGGATCGGAGTAGTGCAACCCTGTCTAAAACTACAGATGTCAAAGATCTGGATCTTGAAGCTCTGTGTACTCAAAGCTACTTGATCTTGTCAGGGTTCATCATAGCCCATTGTCCCCCATCTAGTTCCCTATAGCCTCCAGGCACCCTGAGAAGAAAGCGACAACATCACTCAGGTGATGAGGAGAGCTAAAGTTGAGTATCATCAGCATATTGATGATATCTCAACCAATGGTGATGGATGATTTCACCCAGGGCTTATTCCAATTCTTTCCCATCATTATGTTGGGATTTTCCAACAATACAGTCTTTCCCAGTATGCTTAACTTCCATGTCTCTGCCATCATCAACTCTTCCATAGGCCCTAAAAGGCTAACTACGTCCATGAGGCTCTGGTGATTTAAACATGCTAAGAATATCAAATGTCCTAATGGGGGTATTGTGGGAAGCTTATTAGTAATATGGACTAGCTCAGTGGTGGGTTTCAAAATTTTTTCGAACCTACTCTGTGGGTGTGGCCTCCTTTGTGGGAGTGGCTGGCTGGCCATGTGACCTGGTGGGAGTGGCTTGCTAGCCATGTTTTCTCTCTCTCTCTCTCTCTCTCTCCCCTTCCTTTTATCTCTCTGTCCCTTTTTCCTTTTTTTCTTTCATCTCTCTCTCACTTTTTCTTTCTTTCTTTCTTTCTTTCTTTCTTTCTTTCTTTCTTTCTTTCTTTCTTTCTTTCTTTCTTTCTTTCTTTCTTTCTTTCTTTCTTTCTTTCTTTCTTTCTTTCTTCCTTTCTTTCTCTCTCTCTCTCCTCTCTCTCTCTTTCCTTCCATTTATCTCTCTGTCCCTTTTTCCTTTTTTCTTTCATCTCTCTCTCACTTTTTCTTTCTTCTTTCTTTCTTTCTTTCTTTCTTTCTTCCTTCCTTTCTTTCTCTCTCTCTCTCCTCTCTCGCTCTTTCCTTCCTTTTATCTCTCTGTCCCTTTTTCCTTTTTTCTTTCATCTCTCTCTCACGTTTTCTTTCTTTTTTCTTTCTTCTTTCTTTCTTTCTTTCTTTCTTTCTTTCTTTCTTTCTTTCTTTCTTTCTTCCTTCCTTCCTTCCTTCCTTCCTTCCTTCCTTCCTTCCTTCCTTCCTTCCTCCCTCCCTCCCTCCCTCCCTCTCTCTCTCTCTCTGTGTGTGTCAGTGGTAGGTTTCAAAAATTTTTGGAACCTCTTCTGTAGATGTGGCCTGCTTTCTGGTGGAACCTCTTCTAACCGGTTCGGTAGATTTGACGAACCGGTTCTACCGAACTGGTGCGAACTGGTAGGAACCCACCTCTGGACTAGCTTCTAGAAACCTTCATCTCCAGAGATAAACGGAGAAGCTTTCTAGAAGTTAGTTTGCTAATTGTGTAGAGTAAAAATATTTACAACTTCAGTTGCATCAATGACAGCCATTGATTGCATTTTATGTAGCCTATCTCCAAGAGAAAAGTAGTTTGGAGACTAATCTTCAGCAGGAAAAAGTTCTATGAAGGATTAAGAAACTTCTATCTCAGTTATAATGGCTTTTTGCAGCATTTTTGCATTATAGGATGAGAAAGTGTCAAAGAAAAACACACACACCCCTAAGAGAGCATCCAAGTCATTTGGCTTTAATTCTCACTTGTGTTTCTTTCTGTCTGTAGAGCATTTTACAGACTTTTAAAAAATCTCATAAAGATAAAATAATTTGGTTTCTTTTGGTTTATAATTATGTTCTACATTATTATCACTTGTTCTCAGACATAAGATTCCCTTACATTTTTGATTTTTGACAATATTGAAACTGGAGAGGAACTCTATCAGAATTATAGCTGTCATGTGGGATTCTCAATATGAAATATATTATATTTCGATTTCTAATACAGTCTTATCCCACTCTTATCACATTTGCTTTTTCAAAAATAGAAATGTTTCTCGCCATACATACTTTTTGAAAGTGATAAAGTTGTAAAAGGAATGATGGATCATACAGATAAATATCGTTTTCCCCTTACGCTTTCTGAATATAAATGAAAAATTGTTCCTTTTTTTCCTTACCAAAAATGTAGTTTATAATCCTATTTTAGCATATTCTTCCCTACAGGCTCACTCTCTTTCGGAATTTTGGGAGTTGTGGTCCCAACACATCTGGAAAGGAGCAGATTGGGAGAAGCTGTCTTCGACAATGTTTCTTCCATCCGAAGCACACTTGATCTCCATCTCCCCATGGCATGTAGCTGTCAAGATCAACAATGGCATTTATCCCTTTGATCTCCTAGTTGTGTTGGGAAAGCCCCCTTAACTCGGAATGGGTCAGGCACAATTTTCTGCACTTCAGGTTTGTTTAAAAATTGACTGCAGTGATGCTATAAAACCAATTTTTTTATGCCGACAAAAGTTAGTTTCCTGCTATGCTTGTATCCTTGCTTTTTCTTAAATATTTATATTGACCTGAATGCTGTTTCAACCTGAAGCATTTGGCAGCCAGTTTTTTTTATTGCTCTATTCCTCCAGTGCTTCCTTTTAGATATATTCTAGTTCTTGAAGCTGATTGATTGATTGATTGATTGATTGATTACATTTATATGCCGCTCTTTTCCCCGAAGGGGACTCAGGGCGGCTCACAATTCAATCAGGGAAGGAGATACAAACAGGGGGATAAAAAAGACGAGACATAACAATACAAAATTTAAAAACACACAACAACCATACCATTCGAGAAGGGGGGCAAAAACTCTTTAGCCCCAGGCCTGTCGGAACAGCCAGGTTTTAAGGGCTTTGCGGAAGGCCTGGAGGGTGGTGAGGGTTCGAATCTCCACGGGGAGCTCGTTCCAGAGGGTCGGAGCAGCCACAGAGAAGGCTCTCCTCTGGCCAGTCACCAGTCGGCATTGGCCGGCGGATGGAATTCAGAGGAGGCCTAATCTGTGGGATCTGATCGGTCTGTTGGAGGTAATTGGCAGCAGGCGGTCTCTCAAGTACCCAGGTCCAATACCATGAAGGGCTTTATAAGTGACAACTAGCGCCTTGAAGCGTATCCGAAGACCAATAGGCAGCCAGTGCAGCTCGCGGAGGATAGGTGTTACGTGGGTGAACCGAGGTGCACCCACAATCGCTCGCGCGGCTACATTCTAGACAAGCTGAAGTCTCTGAATGCTCTTCAAGGGCTTACCTACAAATACATTGAACTACCCCATTTATCTGAGTTTTTTCCTGCTTGTCACCTCCATAACTTAAACCAGGGTTTTTTATTTTTATTTAGCAATAGGTATATTTAGAATTCTAAATATATGTTGAAGGCACTCTTGCAAAATAGCTGCCCGGGGAGCGATTGCCAATTAACAAAATGAGTATCATGGGGGAATCTTACAAAGTCACAAAGCACCAGAATGCTATTTGCTACCATCCTGTTGTCCTCTTTCCAGACGGATAAATACATACATGTCTCTTAGTACAGCCATCCATCATTTTTATTTTGTAAGAAAACTGATTTAAGTCCAAGAAGGAGACAGAAAGGGGGGAAGGAGGGAGGGAGGGAGGGAGGAAGAGAGAGAGAGAGAGAAAGGGAGAGAGAACTGACTATTTTGTAGCATGCCAGTTTTTAATTAAAAATATGTTTCAAATCTACAAGTCACATGAAGCAGGGAGCTTAAGACCATAGCATGCTGCTTTATCACATGCTCCTGTTCATTTCTTTGCAACAAATTTCTATCTACATTTTCCTCCTAAGTTCCCTTATTTACTCTTTAAATAAAGCCTTCATCAAACAAATGGAGCCTTATGCTGCCTCTGTTCTGCACTGTCATCTTACCCTTCTTTTAATGGGCATTAGCTTGTGATCTCCCTAAGCCTCAATTCTTATCTTGTCGATCTGTTATAAAGCCGGGTTTGCCCAAGAACTAAGCTGTAATTGGGTTGGGTTGGTTGTTGCTTAGTGTATTACATGAGCCAACTGCTGGGTTTTACAAACCATAATTTATAATTTCGTTGTCAATGAGATTTGTACAATGAGATTTCACACGAGCAACAAAAATGATACAAGGTCTGATAAACCTTGCAAAAAACGTAGCAGGAGAGACTGGAGGAGCTGAATATGTATAGTCTGGAGGCAGTGGTGGGTTTCAAAAAATTTTGGAACCTACTCTGTGGGTGTGGCCTCCTTTGTGGGAGTGGCTTGCCAGCCATGTGACCTGGTGGGAGTGGCTTGCCGGCCATGTGTTCTCTCTCTCTCTCTCTCTCCTTCCTTTTGTCTCTCTGTCCCTATTTTCTTTTTTTCTTTCATCTCTCTCTCACTCTTTTTCTTTCTTCTTTCTTCTTTCTTCTTTCTTCTTTCTTCTTTCTTCTTTCTTTCTTCTTTCTTTCTTTCTTTCTTTCTTTCTTTCTTTCTTTCTTTCTTTCTTCTTTCTTTCTTTCTTTCTTTCTTTCTTTCTTTCTCTTTCTCTCTCTCTCTCTCTCTCTGTCAGTCTATCTGTCTGTTTTTCACTCTCTCTCTCTCTCTCTCTGTGGCAGTGGTGGGTTTCAAATTTTTTTGGAACCTACTCTGTGGGTGTGGCCTCCTTTGTGGGAGTGGCTTGCCAGCCATGTGACCTGGTGGGAGTGGCTTGCCGGCCATGTGTTCTCTCTCTCTCTCTCTCTCTCTCTCTCTCTCTCTCTCTCTCTCTTTCCTTCCTTTTGTCTCTCTGTCCCTATTTTCTTTTTTTCTTTCATCTCTCTCTCACTCTTTTTCTTTCTTCTTTCTTTCTTCTTTCTTTCTTTCTTTTTTCTTTCTTTCTTTCTTTCTTTCTTTCTTTCTTTCTTTCTTTCTTTCTCTCTCTCTCTCTCTCTCTGTCAGTCTATCTGTCTGTTTTTCACTCTCTCTCTCTCTCTCTCTGTGGCAGTGGTGGGTTTCAAATTTTTTTGGAACCTACTCTGTGGGTGTGGCCTCCTTTGTGGGAGTGGCTTGCCAGCCATGTGACCTGGTGGGAGTGGCTTGCCGGCCATGTGTTCTCTCTCTTTCTCTCTCTCTTTCCTTCCTTTTGTCTCTCTGTCCCTTTTTTCTTTTTTTCTTTCATATCTCTCTCATTCTTTTTCTTTCTTCTTTCTTTCTTCTTTCTTTCTTCTTTCTTTCTTCTTTCTTTCTTCTTTCTTTCTTTCTTTCTTTCTTTCTTTCTCTTTCACTCTCTCTCTCTCTGTCAGTCTATCTGTCTGTTTTTTTCTCTCTCTCTCTCTCTGTCTGTGGCAGTGGTGGGTTTCAAAAATTTTTGGAACCTCTTCTGTAGGTGTGGCCTGCTTTCTGGTGGAACCTCTTCTAACCGGTTCTGTAGATTTGACGAACCGGTTCTACCAAATAGGTGCGAACTGGTAGGAACCCACCTCTGTCTGGAGGACAGAAGTGGGGAGTGGGGACATGACTGAAAGCTTTAAATGTATTAAAGTTGTGAAAAAGTTCCAGAAAGCAGTATTTTCAATATTAAGCAAGAATCAGGAACATGGGGGCATAAACTCAGACTGACAGGAAGAGTTAAATGTAATGTTAGGAAGTATTGCTTTGCAGAAAAAGTAGTGGGAGCTTGAAACGAATCTCCAGTGGTGGTAGTGGAGTCAATCATCAGTAGCTTAGTTTAAACATGGCTTGAACACATGTCCATTATTCAACAAAAATATGAAAAGACAAAATAAACAAGTAAAAAACTCAGAGCGCAGACTCAATAGATCACTAGGTGTTTTCTGCTATCAGTTTCCTATATTTCTAATACACTGACCAAATCATAAGTGGTAAAACTTCTGGTAATAGTTACCTGAATGTTATGCTTTCTTCACAAAATGTTGCCTTTTTTTCTGCCTTTAGATAATCACCAAGTCTACAAGAAGCTATTTGGAAACTTTTGTTAACTGAGAACTTCCTACCCAAACTAATGCTCACACTAAAATAACTTTTCAAGAGTTTTCGATTTGTCTCTGAAGGATGATACTTATTGCTGTCATTGATAAATTATGAATTATCTTTATCCTTCTTAGCCTGGGAGCAGAGAACCCAATAAACCTTTTTCTCTGGATCTTCTCAAGTCCTATTGCCTTCAAAGATTAAATGCAATGGTATAGTTGCACTGGCCCATGGCCCCTAACTCCACGCAATTATGAACAATGGATGGTAACAAATCCAGAGTTAACTTCTTACTTGATCTGGAGACCCCTACACCCACTGAGGATAATACTGGTCACGACAGCCTGAGATTCAGACTTAAATTCCATGTTAAGCATGTAATCATACTGGGGCCTCCTTGATGTAGCTAAATTTAAAATGTGAAAATACATGTATTCAAAGCATTTGCTTTTTATCTTGATAGAGAGTTATTTTGTTTTGTGTGTGTGTGTGTGTGTGTATGTATGTATGTATGTATGTATGTATGTATGTATGTATGTTTTCTGAGGTTTTCGCGGGTGTTAGTATGTAGATCTCTAGTTATTTGGGTTTTCTCCCGCATAAAATTGGAGATGTCTTGGTGACGTTTCGATGAAGTCTCATTCGTCATCTTCAGGCTCGGTGCTTCCAGGAGCAATGTGAGATCTCGGCTGTTTCTTCCTTTTAACTGCCAGTGGGGGTTTGAACTGATTGGGTGGGAAAGCCACAGGACATAAAATTGATTTTAATAAGACTAGAACTATCTCCAAGGCTGAACATTTTAACAACAGAATAATCAGAGAAGCCATTGAGATAGAAAAATGCCCACATAGCATAAACAGGCGGGACGATACCTCCCACCTGCCAGCCATTTGGAAGCCTGCCCTTATTGGTAAACGAGTCCCTAACATGATGAATGACACCAGGCCCACACTCACAAGAGCCACACAGGATATCACCACCAAACATCCACAAAGAAACAGACAAAAACCCACACTGATGAGGAGGCACGACCAAGGATAAGAAACCAGACTGCAAATGCACAATTAGCCTCTTTAAACCCCTCCTATCCTTACATGAAACACAAACCCCCAACCAATCAGAACACACCTCCACCCAATCAGGACACACCTCCACCCAATCAGGACACAGCCAAGCTCCCACCCAATCAGTTCAAACCCCCACTGGCAGTTAAAAGGAAGAAACAGCCGAGATCTCACATTGCTCCTGGAAGCACCGAGCCTGAAGATGAGGAATGAGACTTCATCAAAACGTCGCCAAGACATCTCCAATTTTACGCGGGAGAAAACCCAAATAACTAGAGACCTATATATATATGCGCGCTCACAAACACACACACACACAACTGTGAGAAGTGATTAATTGATTTCAGAACCTCAGTATGGAAGGAATTTAGGACAAGACATAACAGCTCTCCAAATAAGCACATTATGGTAAATGCTTCAGGAAAAATTAGAACTTTTATTTTATCTTCCTGATGAGACTCATCTGGTCACAGCAAAGGATACTCATAAGAGAAAGCAGCAGGAATTGAGCAGATGGAGAGCTCAGAAGAGCGATGGATCAATAAAATTAATGGTTATAGAAGAATTTCATTGTCAGGGAATCCCAAATGAGAAATAACAAAGCATTCCCTTCACAGAACTTTCTCACTGACGATGAAAATAAACTTTGTTATTGAATAATTTTACAAAATTTTTTTTTTTTGCTGTTTATTAGTATTTCACATTAACCAAAATCTTACAATTCAAATGAGGAATCTGGATATCAAGTGTGAGATTGTAATCCTTTATTGTAAAAAAAAGAAAGACCGAAGAAAAACAAGGTCAGCCCATTAACAAACATTTGGGGTGATAAAAGCAAGTCAAGGTTCCAAATTTATTTATTTATTATAAATGTGTTTATGCGGTTTCAATAATTCTACGATAAATGACTCTCAAGAAGAAAAACACAAAATTTGATTCGAAACATAATGCTCATAAAATGTAGACACAAATCATAGAACTATACCATAATGTAGTAGTTGAAGTGTTATTCACTCCTGATTATAAAATATAGCACTATCATTAAAACATATCGTCACACAACTCAACGTCTGTTTAAAATTGCCGCTCTTATTGTCAGTCCTTTTGATTTAATGTCATGGGTAGATATCTAACTATTCATGCTTCAGTTCCTGAATCAGGTGACTGCAGATAACAATGATGATGCTAAAATGACAAAATGTGCCTGCTGACATCACAACACAAACTTCACCCATTTATATATGACTTGGCAAAATATTGCATATCCGATAAAGGGAGAAATACGAGGCGTGACTCAGGTTTCATCACTTCCACCTTCTCACCATCTTTTATGGATTTCTCAACGCCCAAATTCAGATTGGAAAAGCCACACTTCAAAAGCTTTCTGTTTAGGAGCCAAGGTGGCGCAGTGGTTAAATGCAGCACTGCAGGCTACTCCTAGATCAGCAGTTCAGCGGTTCAAATCCCACCGGCTCAGGGTTGACTCAGCCTTCCATCCTTCCGAGGTGGGTAAAATGAGGACCCGGATTGTTGGGGGCGATATGCTGACTCTCTGTAAACTGCTTAGAGAGGGCTGAAAGCCCTATGAAGCGGTATATAAGTCTACTGCTATTGAATATCACAAATGATAATGCAACTGTTACCTTTGATAAGAGGATAGTATGGCACGTGTCACAGGCACTTTCTACAGGAAAATATAGCAAAATAATGCTACATATCAACGGTCAAATGCCCTAAATATTTGAACATTTAGTGTCAAAATGATCCATTTGATATTTACACCATATCAATGTTCCACATGATCCATTTGATATGTGCACAAAATTAATTGTAGGTGAGAAACACTAAATTCATGTTGTCAATCTTTCCATTGAACTCATTACTTTGTTATTAAAGTTTTAGAAATGTCAGTCTTTCCTGCCTACTCTCTGTAATTCTATACTTTCCACATGTAATTGGAAGCAAATTATGACAAAGTAACACCCAGTGTTATGTTCCACAAGTATAGCTTTCCTTAAAATTATTAATCATGAATTCTTTCAACTGGAAAATATGGATTGGAAAGGAAATTTCCTTTTAATTACCTGATTGTCCTGCATTCTCAAATATCAAGAGAAATGTTTGTTCATATGAAGTTTATCATGCAGATTTCCCAATTGTATGTATACTTCTTACATGCTAGATGGTTAATTTCAGACTGCCTTTGATATGGTGATTCATCTGATGTTCTTTATGTTGAACTCTGTAAGAACAGTTACAACATTTCATTCGAACAAGATAAAGTATTAGTAGCATTTCTTAACGAGGAAAACTCTTGGAGTCTTAATTTCAGATTGCCTCATCAGAACTAGTACACCCAAAACAGGAAGGATGATTAAAGGCTGAGAGAAAGAATCTTGTACGAAAGTCAGTTTGGGTCATCATATTAATTGCGTTTGGAATACCTTTTATTTGGCTATGGAAATCAGTTTCACGTAGGACACAAGATGTGCATTTTCTGTCACATCCATATGATTAGAATAAAGATTGAGATTCATACTTTGGAGAGGGAGTTGCAAAATAGTAGCACTATATAATTTTTAAGGGCTTTCATTTATTTATTTTTAATTTTTTTCTGTGCCTCCAGGTCAGTCTTGACTCCCAGCAATTATAAGCGCATACAAGATTTTTCTGAAGTGGTTTATTATCAACTTCTTCCTAGAGCTAATAAAAGGGTGACTAGCCCAAATTCCCCATCTAGCTTCTGTTCCTGGGTTCCATTCCAGCCCCTTTCGCCACTCTATTAAGCTGGCTCCCCTCAAGAGGTTGCATTAACTTGTAATTTTGTCAGATTAGGGGTATTCTTCCTCAGCATTTTTTTTAAGTTTGTTTTATTAGTTTTGTATTATTAGTTTTGTATGCCGCCCACTCCCGAAGGAACCCGGGCTGACTTGTCTTGATTCAGAGTTTACTGCTATTTAGCTTATCATCTAAAATAACATCTCATAGACTCATATTAAAGGATCAGTCCCATTCCCGGAACTTTTGGGTTTTGTATGTGTTGAGAATTCAGGAAATCCCTCCTGAAATTCAGAAGATCCCAAAGTAAGAGATATTGCTTTAGCCTTTGTAGCTATGTGTCTCTAAAGTGGTTGTCTTAAAAACACCACATTGTTATGTGCAGGGGATTTTCGGGATAATTTGCCCCCCTTTCAAGGATTTTTAGCTCCTCTGTTTAGGAATTAAATTGAAAAAAATCTCAGCTTGACCCTTCATGTTATGATACTTGTTCCTTTTTATTCTTCCTGTTCTAGGTGCATATTTTTTATATTTTCCACCTGAGGTGTATAGATTCACCTACAACAATAGAACACTCATGATTAAACCCATAAGGATATCAAGGACATTATTTTAAGGATTTTAAATCTCAGCATAGCAAATCAGATTACCTTGCTCAACCGGTTCAAGTAGTCTGAAATATTCAAAAATGCTCTCTGAATTCTACATCTCTCACTTTCTCTCTCTCTCTCTCTCTCTCTCTCTCTCTCTCTCTCTCCATATGTGTATACACAAACACGCATACACACACATACCAGTGGTGGGTTTCAAAAATTGTTCGAACCTACTCTGTGGGTGTGGCCTCCTTTGTGGGAGTGGCTTGCCACCCATGTGACCGGATGGGAGTGGCTTGCCTCCCATGTGACCGGATATGAAGATGCCGACGACACTTGTCAGAACCACCTTAAATTACCTCACACACAGCACTGGCATGCATAAGAATATGATGTAAACTTGTTTTTTAAAAGGCATCTTTGGTTTGCGTTAAAACAACTTCAACACACGCAATGTTCTGATTGTACCACAAACGCAGTAGTCATCCTTATCTTTCACAGAGGCACTGAGTTTTATAAATATGAGCATGATAGTGTAGAATAATCATATCCAAGGACCAGTGGTGGGTTTCAAAAATTGTTCGAACCTACTCTGTGGGTGTGGCCTCCTTTGTGGGAGTGGCTTGCCACCCATGTGACCAGATGGGAGTGGCTTGCCTCCCATGTGACCGGATATGAAGATGCCAACGACACTTGTCAGAACCATCTTAAATTACCTCACACACAGCACTGGCATGCATAAGAATATGATGTAAACTTGTTTTTTAAAAGGCATCTTTGGTTTGCGTTAAAACAACTTCAACACACACAATGTTCTGATTGTACCACAAACGCAGTAGTCATCCTTACCTTTCACAGAGGCACTAAGTTTTATAAATATGAGCTTGATAGTGTAGAATAATCATATCCGAGGACCAGTGGTGGATTTCAAAATTTTTTGGAACCTCTTCTGTAGGTGTGGCCTGCTTTCCGGGTCCACTGATGGAACCTCTTCTAACCGGTTCGGTAGATTTGACGAACCGGTTCTACCGAATAGGTGCGAATTTGTAGGAACCCACCTCTGACACATACACATACAATAGCAATAGCAATAGCAGTAGACTTATATACTGCTTCATAGGGCTTTCAGCCCTCTCTAAGCGGTTTACAGAGAGTCAGCATATTGCCCCCAACAATCTGGGTCCTCATTTTACCCACCTCGGAAAGATGGAAGGCTGAGTCAACCCTGAGCCGGTGGGATTTGAACCGCTAAACTGCTGATCTAGCAGTAGCTTGCAGTGCTGCATTTAACCACTGCGCCACACACATGTATACCTAAGAATTAAGAAGAAGTCTCTGTACTGGATGATCCTATCTATCTGTGAGCATGATGTGTAGTGCAACTATTCTCAGAGGTGGGTCCTACTTTTGTTCCCTTGACAAACTTAATACTAGATGTAGATAGTGCAAATTCCCAGAGAAGGCCAGAAAGACTCTGTGGCTGATGGTATAAAAAGTCACTGAGAGATTAAAGAGCATAAAGATGAATGCACTACCTCCATCCCAGCACCACCACAAATTATCAAGAAGTATAAATAAAGTTGTCTCCATACCAAATATGAACCTGAAACCTAACTGAATTGGGTCTAGATAATCCATTTTCTGCAGGGTTTTTTAATGAGCTGCTCTATGACTATCTTTACAAACGCCTTTCCTAGAAAGAGAAAACGGAAGACTAATTTCCAAGACTGTTTGGTCAAAGAATAACTGCTTAAGGAGATATATCGCTACCTCTTTCAAGGTCAGAGGCACCACCTCCTCCAACAAAGAGGTTATTATCACAGTATGGAACTGACACAGGTCACCTCCTTAGCTTTCTGCACAAACTCTGGATCCAAGAAAGAAGAAAACAATATTACAGCACAAAGAACCCAATCCCCACTCATTAGGGATCATTGGTTAAAGTCATGTACCATAAGACCAGGTTGCTGGCCTTTTGGTAACACCTGCTCCATCTGAGTGAGACTTGGATCACATCTGAGCATTTTTATCTGCCTAGATGACTAGGATATTCTTTACAGATGACTTGCAAATGATCCCATATGGCCCATGGGCAAAATATCCCAGGGTCCATCTCTGCCCAGCAGAGTTCAAGTCACTCTAAATTAAGGTGACCAGATTTTAACATTGGTAAAGTGGGACACCATTGACAGGGGGTGGGGGGGGGGTTCTTCATGAAAAATTTGGTCTATATGGATTCTCTCCTCTCCTCCTGGCACGCACCCCACTGAAAGTGCTTTAATCAGTTGGGTGCGTGCTGGGAGGAATCTCTCCTCTCTTCCTGGCACGCACCACACTGCTTCCTTTCACCCACCCGATCTCTGCTGCGGGCGAAAGAAAGCGCTTTAATCAGTGGGGTGCCGGGGGAGAGGACTGCATTGTGCATTCTTTCCCAAAATCGGGACTTTTTTAAAATGCCGCGGGATGCTGGACAAATTGTTAGAAATTGGGACTGTCCCGCCAAAAGCGGGACATCTGGTCACCTTACATGAATGGCTTTCAATGCAATAAAGGTGGAAAAATATTAATACATCATTGCCCTTATTGCCACAAGGTAATCCCTAATATGGGCTCTTATCTGCATTTTCTTTGGTTGATTGACTTTGTTCCCAGGTTTCCTCCAGCAGCAGTCATCTCTTCTGATACTGCAACTCCTGGAGTCATTCAAGAAACCAAGGGATGGGTTCAGCACACTGGAGAGGCTGCATTGGGGCAATGCACTCCAAAGTCCCAGATAGCTGCCCATTCTAGGCAGAGACTAAGACTGAACCAGCCACCATATCCACAGAGAAACCCTTTCTTCTGGAACTCCATTGAGTCAATCAGTTGTGTGGGGCAGACCATTCAACAGAACCTATAATTTCCCTATGTTTTTTTAATGTAAGCCCAGTTAAGAATTGAGACAGGCATGCCTCAAATTCAGGTAAGAGCCTGGAAAATGATGATCATTTATTGGCTTAAAATGCATTTCTTTCCAGAGGGACTGTCCCCACTAGTGTTGACTGACAATTTCCCTTCCCCCTGGAAACAAGAAATTGATCACAAGCTGGGCTCTCACCATTATTCTTAATGTCCCTAGGCTTTGAGCAAGCAAAGCAAGTAGTAATTAATAGAATGAGAGACATGGAGTTCCAAGAAGAACTAAATAGGTTGCCTCTCCACAGAAGGGACAGAATCAAACAGGGTGTGTGGGAATCGGCAAGATATCTAAATGACCATCAACAAAACAAAGAACAGCTTTCTTCAGAGCCAGATTTAACATTCTTCCTTCAGCACTCCTCCAGGGCAGGTATAAGAGAACACCTATAGCCGGACGCGTTTGTATATGTGGTAAAGGAGAAGTGGAAGATAATTCACATGTTCTATTACACTGCGAGCTATACAGAGCTTGTAGGTCTGCACATATTCTCCCCTTATTAGAGAGATTTCCAGGGAGGGCAGACAATTTTCTATCTAGGCTTTCTCCTCCAGGACATTAACCCGGTTACCACGTATGCAGTGGCAAAGTTCTGTGCTGCTGCAATGTCCATAAGAAAAAAATTGGCTACAGAAGTATAGTACCATCTTCTACCAATTATCTGGACATACCTTTAACAATCTTTGGACCAAGGTGGCACAGTGGTTAAATGCAGCACTGCAGGCTACTTCAGCTGACTGCAGTTCTGCACTTTGGCTGTTCAAATCTCACCGGCTCAGGGTTGACTCAGCCTTCCATCCTTCCGAGGTGGGTAAAATGAGGACCCGGATTGTTGTTGTGGGTAATATGCTGACTCTGTAAAACCGCTTAGAGAGGGCTGAAAGCCCTCTTTTACAGAGTCAGCATATTGCCCCCAACAACAATCCGGGTCCTCATTTTACCCACCTCGGAATGATGGAAGGCTGAGTCAACCCTGAGCCGGTGAGATTTGAACAGCTGAACTGCAGAACTGCAGTCAGCTGAAGTAACTGCTATTGCTATTGCTATTGTTATTATCCACTTTTAATGTCAATACTTTTTAATTATATTTTAATGATAGTATTTTTTAATATAGTGTAAAAACTAATGTGTATTGCTGGTCTTTGACCGTAATAAAGATTTTACTTACTAATGTAAACAGAAATATTCTTTTCAAGAGTCAGGAAGGTGGCCAGGGTTATTTTGTGACCACTGGCATCTCTGGGTACCTCACTGAGAATTTAGAGGAGGAGCAATGTGGCCTCGAATCATTCTTTTCTTCCCACTCTCTATCTCAATTGATTAAGTATGTATCTTCTCTTCTGACTCTTCATGGTGAGCTTTAGGCTCTGTCAACTGAAACATTCTTTCAGCTGTTCTCATTTTCTTCTCTTATTTATCTATAATCAAACAATTAAGTCCCTCACTTATAAAGAAACTGGAATCTACTTATTTGGTGGTAAGCCTGAATTGTAACTTATTTATTGCTGAACAAACCAACGGATATCAGGAGGAAATGGATGTAACACACTAGAACAATTTGAGGGTGAAAACTTTAGAACCAATCCAATAGAAAATAACCCTATTATTATCTGTTACCACATAAGTAATAAGCAAAAACAGCCTTTCCCACAGATAACCAAGTCTTACATTAGCTTGACATTGCTTCTATTCCTGGCAAGTTACTCTGCCATAAGATCCCAGTGCCAGATTCACAGTAATAATATATTTGGTTCTCGATTGAAAATCAAGAAGAAGAACTGGGAGCAAACCAGGAACTGTATTTTCCTGCTTCAACAACTTTTTTTCAACTTTCCTCCTGGAGCAAGTATGGAACTAAACGGTCAGATTTTAGTGATAATTGATGTGATGTGAATTAGTTTGGATGGTACAATCGTTCTTAAGTTCAGGGGAACAAGTCAAGTCTATTCATCGTGATCCAGAAAAAAACAATGTTAAATGTTTAATATCTGAAAGATAATAAACAATGAATATCAGTTCATCAGACATTCTGTAATCTACTTTTTTCAAATTTGAAAATTGGCAGTTCTTATGGAAAATGTTCTAATTCCCAAAGTTCATAGTAGAAAGATTGGAACGGACTTAACAAAAGACAGATAGCATTAAGCAAAAATATTCCATGGATTTTCCTTTTGATAATCCTATGAAAATCAATGGGATTTCACTTGGTTCAACATTTGTTGTATAATCTGAAGATGTTTAAATAGCTATAGCCGATTCCAATACAGAACACTCTTTAATTGAATTGAATTGAATTTATTATATTTCTATGCTGCCCTTTTCCCAGAAGGGACTCAGGGCGGCTCACAACCCAAGCAGAGTGAGATGGAGTATGTAAATTGAATAGAAAACAATCATCAGTAACATATACAAATGAGCCAAATCTTTTGTAAGAACAATTGTGTGCAGCTTTATTTTCTGCCCTTTCTTATACATTATAGAAATAGCAGTCAGACTTATATACCGCTTCATAGGGCTTTCAGCCCTCTCTAAGCGGTTTACAGAGTCAGCATATCGCCCCCACAATCTGGGTCCTCATTTTACCCACCTTGGAAGGATGGAAGGCTGAGTCAGCCTTGAGCCGGTGAGATTTGAACCGCCAAACTGTAGATAGCAGTCAGCTGAAGTGGCCTGCAGTACTGCACTCTACCCACTGTGCCACCTCGGCTCTGAAATGTAAACTATAATGCATAAAATTATATTTTCTGCTTATTTATCAACCAGTAGTTAAGTTATCCTCCTTTGGTTGAATCTTTGCATTGACTTCATATTGCTTTCTATTTTTAAACTTAGTGTAGCTTTAAAGTTTTTTTTAAAACATATATTTCTGCTTCTGAACATAGGTGAAAGTTATAACTGGTCACTTCTTCTTGGAAGACCCTTCACAGCCTGGATAAATTCCTCTCCTATACCATAATGTCATATGAAGTTGACTAATATTTTTCTTTCAGAAGTTTCTTGACTAGTCATAGATGCACTTCTGTATATTCTTTATGTTTTTAAACCCAGAATTCACCTTCAACATCACTAAACATTCTCTATCTTCTCCACTGAGCATAGTTTAATATGTATTCACAATACTGAATAAAGCACCTCCCTATAGGGGCCACATGGTCTGGCACACAGAGTAATGTCCCATGGATCATGGGACTCTGACAGCTTAATAGTTCATGGATAGTTGTGCAAGTCCAAAGACTATTGATGGAAGAGTAAAATTATCCTTCTACTCACTGCAATTAATAGTTGGATTGCACTAAATCCTTTATCAGGATTGGCTATCTAAGATTGTCAGGAAAATGTGAAGTTCAGTATGAACTGTAGGCATGGGACATATTCTATTTCCCATATGTGCAATTCATCTAAATGATCTCATCTTTAATTCACACTAATTGACTGGTATCTCTAGTAATGGAAATTTGCTGATTGAATTAAAATAAATTCTAACCATTCAAATTTGGCGACATCTAATTTTACCAGTTAAAAGAAAAAAAAAACTTCAACCTTTGGGTACTTCATGTAGGACAACCCAATCTATCTCAATTGTCCTGCTACATCACAGTATACGTTTGGTTTTTTTTAAAAAAAATATTTATTGCATTTTAGAAGATAAAAACCCAAAGGTGATATACTCAGTTGGTAAATACTGCTTTCTAACTTCAAAGATCCGCCACATTATCTTATGTTCAGAGAGTTGGGCCAGTGCATATAATTACTATGGCCCCGTCATACATTATCCTCTTTTAGCTACATTTTATTAAGACATTGCTGATCCAATAAAGTTTATTCATATTTAATTTTCTCTCTAATGTATAAATGAAGGTTGCAACAGCCACGGTATTACACATTTTGCCCCCAATCTAGCTCAACAGGAACGCTTTGTCAGGCTCTACAGCCAGATTCATATTTTCACCAGGTTATGGATGCATTTTTGTCTATTGCACAAAAGCACAATGAACATTGTACTTTTGAAAGAGCCGAGGTGGCACAGTGGTTAAATGCAGCACTGCAGGCTACTTCAGCTGACTGCAGTTCTGCAGTTCGGCTGTTCAAATCTCACCGGCTCAGGGTTGACTCAGCCTTCCATTCTTCCGAGGTGGGTAAAATGAGGACCCGGATTGTTGTTGGGGGCAATATGCTGACTCTGTAAACCGCTTAGAGAGGGCTGAAAGCCCTATGAAGCGGTATATAAGTCTAACTGCTATTGCTAACATCAACGAAGTGGGGAAGAAAACAAGATCTAAAAAAACTGATTCTGAAATAGATACGCAAAATAGTCATAATGTTCTTTGTTTTTTGTTCATTGCTTTCACAAAAATTTTCATCAAACTGAGTTTTACATGAAGTGGAGGCAAGCATATCTTTGTTGGGTCAACAAGTGGTTCATATGCCACATTTTTCAGGTCTGACAGTTTGCCATAGCCAACTCAATGCAAGAGAACTTGCTGTAGGACAAGAGTTACGTTAATATCAAGTTTGTAAGTTTGTAAGTTTAATTTTATTTATAGGCCGCCCAATCCCGAAGGACTCCGGGCGGCTTACAGAAGGAAAGAGAAAAAAATAATAATAAAAGAAAGTAAAAATAAAATAAGACAAGTTAAAACGACACAAATACATTCCTTTCAGTCGGGGCTGGACCTCAACAATGAGGTCAACAGCCCCAGGCCTGCTGGAAAAGCCAGGTCTTGACAGCTTTTCTGAAGGCCATGAGAATGGGTGAGGTCCGGATTTCTGGGGGCAGTTTGTTTCAAAGGGTCGGGGCAACCACAGAGAAGGCTCTCCTCTGGGGAGCCGCCAACCGACATTGTCTGGCTGATGGCATCTGAAGGAGGCCCACCCTGTGGGGTCTTACCGGCCGCTGGGAGGAATGTGGCAGTAGGCGGTCTCGCAGGTACGCTGGTCCTAAGCCATGTAGGGCTTTAAAGGTAATAACCAGCACCTTGAATTGCGTCCGGAGACCAATGGGAAGCCAGTGCAGCTCGCGGAGGACAGGTGTAACATGGGTGTACCTAGGTACACCCAATATCACTCACGCGGCTGCATTCTGGACTAGTTGCAGTCTCCGAACGCTTTTCAAGGAACCCATGGAATAGAATGCAAAGGTGAATAGCAAAAATTAAAATAATTTTTATTTATTTTAAATAATTAAATAGAATTGTTAAATTGTCCCACGGCGAGTTGTCCCACGATGAGTTGGCTGTGGTGAGTTGTCCCGCGATGAGTTGACTGCATCAAATTGGCCATGGCGAGTTGTCCCATTCAGTGGTGGGATTCAAATAATTGAACAACCGGTTCTCTGTCCTAATGACCAGCTGGGTAGGCAGGGCTTGGTGGTCACGTGTCTGGGTGGGTGTGGCCAACTCAATGTCACTCACGTCGATGGGCGCTTCGCCTTAGCTGTTACAATGTCATAAGGGTTAACTGGAGAGGCAGTGTCAGAGCCTTTCCATTAGATAATTAGGAAAGAAGACCACGAGACTCCATGGGTAGAAATCAAGTGTACTTTTACTAATTATAAATGATTAAAGGCATAGCGAAGCGAAGACTGATTATTTAGGCGCGAAAGCGATTGATATATAGAATAACCCATTCCTCACCCCTTGGTATCACAGTTACAGTCCAATCATAATTCTCCCAAGTGTCAGGTGTGAGATAACTTCAAAAGGCATCACGAAGATGGAATGTCGGTGCCGTTAGTCCTGGCGGGAATCTCCTACGCATGCGTAGTCCGACAGGCAGCTGAGCTCCAGAACCTTCCTCCAGCACAATTAGTAACCCCTCCCAAATACCATGCCCTCCCTCCCCGTTTCATGGCAGCCGAAGCAACAGCAAAGCAGAGGCTGACAGGCAGTTTCTGTAAGCAGGTCAATAAAGATTAGGCTAGAAACAACACCAGAATGTTTCCTTCCTGCCTTCCTTACAGGATTAGCCCTATAAAGTGGGAAAAAATCAAAAGAAGATTTCTTCCAACAACCGGTTCTCCGAACTGCTTAGAAAGTTAACAACTGGTTCTCCCGAATAGGTGCAAACTGGCTGAATCCCACCACTGGTCCCATTCCAACATTTTTCTGTCCTGGAACCAAATTCTTTCAGAGTGGCCATTTTTAAAATACAATGCAACTCTCTTGCATGGGTGTCCCATTCATATAATGCACATATCTGTAACAACCAAGTTCTTGGCATATTTGAACTGCATTCTAACCAACAGAGCCACTACTTTTAGATCTCCACAGATATTCCAGTTTTGCTGAATGTGCTTCAAGAACAGTTTCATGTTTTGATATATTTCTATCATGCGTGCAGCAAAGCCAACAGGTACCGAAGCGTATACATTGTCACTGTGTAAAAACCAGAAGATTTATATAAAATGATATGTAAAAGATTAAGTTAAAGGTTATTTTTTGGGATTAGCAGCCAAAAATCTGTAAAATATACCTAAAAGTATTCAGGAAACTAAATATTTCTTGTCCAATAATATCAGTTTAGTTTAAGGCTGGATTACTTCAACATGCTCTACATGGGGCTACCCTTGAAAAGTGTTCGGAGACTGCAGCTAGTCCAGAATGCAGCCGCCCGAGCAATATTGGGTGTACCGAGATGCATCCACGTTACACCTGTCCTCCGCGAGCTGCACTGGCTACCAATTGGTCTCCGGATGCAATTCAAGGTGTTGGTCATTACCTTTAAAGCCCTACATGGCTTAGGGCCAACGTACCTGTGGGACCGCCTACTGCCACATACCTCCCTGCGGCCGGTGAGATCCCACAGATTGGGCCTCCTTCAGATGCCATCAGCCAGACAATGTCAGCTGGCGGCTCCCCAGAGGAGAGCCTTCTCTGTGGCTGCTCCAACCCTTTGGAATGAGCTACCCCCAGAGATCCGGACCTTGCCCACTCTCATGGCCTTCAGAAAAGCTGTTAAAACCTGGCTATTCCTGCAGGCCTGGGGCTGTTGACCTCACTGTTGAGGTCCAGCCCCGATCAGATCGAATGCATGTTGTGATTTTAAATCTGTCGTTTTTTTATTTTTTTATTTTATTATTTCTTTTCCTCTTTCTGTGAGCCGCCCGGAGTCCTTCGGGATTGGGTGGCCTATAAATTTTATTAAACTTGAAACTTGAAACTTGAACTATCTTCCCACCATTGAGACCGGTGCCATTTATTTCTAGGCAGAGTCTCTGTCCTTAATTGTTCAACCTATTCTCTACTTAAAACCCCCAAAAGAAAATGGGTACCTTGGTTTGGGAAAGGGGAGCGTGATAATACTTTGGAAGGATACTGTCAAAAAAGTTTCATACAAGGTAGCGCAGTGGTTAAATGCAGTACTGCAGGCCACTTCAGCTGACTGCAGTTCTGCATTTCAGTGGTTCAAATCTTACCGGCTCAGGGTTGACTCAGCCTTCCATCCTTCCGAGGTGGGTAAAATGAGGACCCAGATTGTTGTTGGGGGCAATATGCTGACTGTGTAAACCGCTTAGAGAGGGCTGAAAGCCCTATGAAGCGGTATATAAGTCTAACTGCTATTGCTATTGCTATACAAAATGGTAAAAGAGTTGGAGATTTGTAGCAAGGTTTCTGCTCTCTCCCTCTTCCCTGCCATCTCATAACTGAACATGAGAGTTTAAAATAAATTAGTCTTCGGTCTATGCTGGTCCTCTGTTTTCTGTTAATACTTTTGCTGACATAGAAACAATGTTGTTTTGGAGGAGGGGAACTTCAACCAGCAGATGTATTCACTTGGAGATGTTGCAGTGTTAGAATGGGACCAGATGAAATCCATAATTTCCAATCGCATGCCAATGTTACAATCTCTGCAACCCATATGCACCTTCAAACAAAACTGTACAAGTGAGAGGAACCGAATCTCTCTTTTTAGAAAGTTTTTTGGCACAGCATAGTGGCATATGTGCACGCATTTTGATATAAATGGTAGAGGGGGGAATCTGCTTTAAGAACGTTTTCCCTGAAAAATCTATAAGGGAAAAAAAATAAAAAAGCCTTTTTTTTAGCATAAGAACCTAAGGCATGGCTTTATACAAAGATAGAAAGGTTTTCAGATAATCTAGACAATCTGCTGTTTATTTTTTAATATAAATTGCTTTCAGATTTATTTTAATAAAAGTAGAATGTAAACCCCATAAATAACTACCAACTGTTACAATATATTTTAAAATGAATATAAATTTGTCATTTTGCTTTGCCTGAATTTATTATTCACTCCAATCGGAGAACATGCATTAACCTTGATTCTATGCTAATGGCACAATTTAAAGTGTAATTCAAGGTTGCTAGAAAGGTGACATGTGTATGTAGTTTTATGCATCCTGCTAAGCCATAATTGGTGGCTCACACATCAGCCAAACCAGCTTAGCAAGAAATGTGAACCAAAGTTCTTCTCAGATAACAGGGATGAAAATTCTTATTCCAATTCTGTTCAACTTCCAGCCTTTTCCTAAAGAGGCATTTTCTAGTAATTAACCTATATTAATAAAAAGTAAAGGCAAGAATAATTTGATTACAAGTGGAACAACATGAATCTCCTTCCCTTGCTGTCATAATTGAATCTCCTCATGCAATCAGAACTGAATCTAGTAGAAAACAGGCTATTGCTTCCTGATCTGCCTCTCTGGTATAAAATGAGCTACTGGGTCCCATACATCCTTTGCAGCCCTCCAGCACCCCACATGGGATCCTTCTGTCCCAATTTTGGTCCACAAAATTTAGTGACAAAATGGGCCACTAGGGTGACCTGGTTTTGATTTTGTTTTTTTTTTGTTGGTTACTTTTGGTTTTCGTTTTGAAAGGGAAAAAATATATAAACAGAATCTTTCTGGAAGGCAAATCTCCAATCCACCTTCAGCTCCAAAATGGTTCCTGAAATGAATAAGTGTTAGATACGATGCAAGGCGTGAGGTAAAATTAACCGTCTTTATTTCAACTGGCTTACAGCCTCTATGCGCCCTGTCCAGGGTCCTCCACATCCTCCAGGGCCGACTCATAGCCCCCCCTGCTGTCGGAGTCTGGTGGCAGCTCCAACGGCTCCTGCTGGGCCACAACACTCAGGTATGCTAATATTTCCCCTTATTCATTTATCCATTTTTCTACTTAAAATCTGGACACCCTCTCCCTAAATTTTCCCTTTTCTTTTAATGGCCTGTTTAGGAAGAGCGACCCTGTGTAGCACTAGAATCTCACAGTCGGTAAATACTCAAACGTTAGGGTACATTAAGACAATACCCACGATCACATCCCAGAAATCAAGGGATCTAATCTTTCCATATGTATCAGAGCTGAAACAAGTCAAATTGAAAGTTGGCTGCACAATTGACAAGTGGGGATTTTGCAAAATGTAACTATCAGCTGGCATAATGACTGGCTATGGAAGTTGAGCCAAGGTGGCGCAGTGGTTAAATGCAGCACTGCAGGCTACTGCTAGATCAGCAGGTCAGCGGTTCAAATCTCACCGGCTCAGGGTTGACTCAGCCTTCCATCCTTCCGAGGTGGGTAAAATGAGGACCCAGATTGTTGGGGGCAATATGCTGACTCTCTGTAAACTGCTTAGAGAGGCCTGAAAGGCCTATGAAGCGGTATATAAGTCTACTGCTATTGCTATTGCTAAGTTTCCTTCTGCTAAGTTTGCAAGAGAGAAACAAAGAAATGGTGTTGGGGAATGGCAACATACAGGATGTATTCTTTGTTGAATTCTGCCTAAAGAATAGCATTCATTTGCATACTGCTAATAGGCACACCCTGTAATTTCAGCCACAGAAAATAGATGGAAATTTAATAGCAGAGGCCTGCTGTGATGTCTCATGTTAATAATAATTACTTACACTGCAGAACATTTACTAACATGTTATAAAACATTATCGTAATTAAAATAAATAATATGTGCCAAAGCCATCAAATGCTTCTTATACAGCAAGAAGGATTCAACCCACCTGGGCAGACCAAGAAACAGACAACCCTTCCCACAACCCCTCTGATGTTATTTACCATTCTTGATTGAGAGCTATAATGATGGCAATAACTCCCTCTGGAGTTTATCTGCAGTTGTGGGGGTGGCATCTTCTGATTGGCTTTATCTCCACAAAGCTGCAGCTCGATGTGTCAGCTTTGCCAGGTAGACCAGACAAGAAACATGACCAGATGAGCTAATTCAACTTCATTGTGAATCTTGCAAGTCTGAAAGTAGAGTTCTCATCTGTCTCTTTTATAACTTGAGAAATTGGGAGGGGCTTTTCTCTGCCTCTTGCCCTGTCCATTATCCAGCTGTGGACAATTCTGTCTCTTATCTGACTGCTCCCTATACAGCGTATATGGGCCTCCCAAAGTCATTCTGACATACACAATGGGAAGACCATCATTCCAGAGGTTCCACCACAATACCGCGAAGCCCTTATCCGTGGAGACATAAGCACGAACCCTAATCCGCGCCGTCCGAATCGCTAAAGCAAATGCGACCTTACCGCGCTGACATAAGGGCGGAGGGCAAATCCGTGCCTTCCGAAGCACTCAGCACCCTAAACCTAACCCTAAACCTAACCCTAAACCTAACCCTAAACCTAACCCTAACCCTAAACCTAACCCTAACCCTAAACCTAACCCTAACCCTAACCCTAACCCTAACCCTAGCCCTAACCCTAACCCTAACCCTAACCCTAACCCTAACCCTAAACCTAAACCTAAACCTAAGCCTAAGCCTAAACCTAAACCTAAACCTAAAGCAAACCCCTAAACCTAATCCTAACCTTAATTTAAATAGGCTTTCTGCTGCCGCGCTGTTTTAAAGCACCCTTCTGTCGCCGCGCTTTTGTCGCAGCGGTGATGACGTGCGATGATGACATCGCGGCTTTAGCGACGTGGTTTTATCACCGCTATTTTGACGAGCGCGGTTTCAGATACATTTCTGGGTATCTCTCCTCCCATTTGAAGACCTGAGCCTCTCTATCCATCAATGTAGCCTCTCTACCCATCAACTCTTAGCAAGACATACCAAGGGCGTGCCTTAGGATAAGGCAATAATCTGTTTCTAATATGGATTTCACCCAGAAGGCCATTTTTACCTCTTTTTAAATATTTCCCTTGGCAATTTGTTCCATTGTTGAACAGCTCCTACTCTTAGGAACATTATCTCCACATCTTCTTTGTAATTGTATTTCCATTGTTTATTTTCTACTCTTCCAGAACAATGCAGAACAATTCTAACATATTTTCTGCATGACAACCCTTCAGATACTTGAAATAGCTCCATGTCTCCCTGAAGTCTTATGATCATACCCAACACTTTCAGTCATTCCTTTTAAGTGTTTCCTATGGGGCCTCTTATCATCTCGGTTAATCTCTTCTGCTCCAACCTGCTGATGATATCATTTCTAAAATATGATGCCCAGAACTAGATACAGATTGACCAATGAAAAATATAGAAAAAAGAAAACTTATTTTGATCTTGATACTATATTTTGTTGATATAGCCTGTATCTATGGATTGCATTGTTTTGTTTGTGGAAACATTTTACTGTTGATTTATGTTCAGTTTGTGACAGTGGTGGGTTTCAAAAATTGTTCGAACCTAATCTGTGGGTGTGGCCTCCTTTGTGGGAGTGGCTTGCCACCCATGTGACCGGGTGGGAGTGGCTTGCCGCCCATGTGACCGGATATGAAGATGCCGACGACACTTGTCAGAACCACCTTAAATTACCTCACACACAGCACTGGCATGCATAAGAATATGATGTAAACTTGTTTTTTTAAAAGGCATATTTGGTTTGCGTTAAAACAACTTCAACACACGCAATGTTCTGATTGCACCACAAACGCAGTAGTCATCCTTACCTTTCACAGAGGCACTGAGTTTTATAAATATGAGCATGATAGTGTAGAATAATCATATCCAAGGACCAGTGGTGGGTTTCAAAATTTTTTGGAGCCTCTTCTGTAGGTGTGGCCTGCTTTCCGGGTCCACTGGTGGAACCTCTTCTAACCGATTCGGTAGATTTGATGAACCGGTTCTACCGAATAGGTGCAAACCGGTAGGAACCCACCTCTGGTTTGTGACCTACCAAAGCATCCAAATACCTTTTCTGTGTATTGCAGCCCAATATGTCCCCCCACCAATCCTATCAAATTTATTGATTTTATGTTATTACAATATAAATATGTACTAGAAATTAGTGGGATCAAGAAAGAATTATTTTTTCAGTATAATATCTTGAGTCATTTCTCAGTGGGCTATTATGTGAGTGGAAGAATGGGGTAGGGTATATTGGGTTGGCTCCATCCTCACTGATCTTGTTCTCCATGGTTCAAAACTGGGGGACATGAGCCTGTACTTTAAATCACCATGGTGTTATCAAGAGGGCAAAGGTGGGTTCCTACCAGTTTGCACCTATTCGGTAGAACCGGTTCGTCAAATCTACCGAACCGGTTAGAAGAGGTTCCACCAGTGGACCCGGAAAGCAGGCCACACCTACAGAAGAGGTTCCAAAAATTTTTGAAACCCACCACTGCTCCTTGGATATGATTATTCTACACTATCATGCTCATATTTATAAAACTCAGTGCCTCTGTGAAAGGTAAGGCTGATTACTGCGTTTGTGGTGCAATCAGAACATTGCGTGTGTTGAAGTTGTTTTAACACAAACCAAAGATGCCTTTTAAAAAACAAAAAATCATATTTTTATGCATGCCGGTGCTGTGTGTGAGGTAATTTAAGGTGGTTCTGACAAGTGTCGTTGGCATCTTCATATCCGGTCACATGGATGGCAAGCCACTCCCATCCAGTCACATGGGTTGCAAGCCACTCCCACAAGGGAGGCCACACCCACAGAGTAGGTTCAAACAATTTTTGAAACCCACCACTGCAAGGGGAAGAGTTGTAGAGCAAGGTGTTATCTTCAAACTTTGACCTTGAAGCCTAGATGGTAGAGACAATGCAGGGAGAGATGCAGTCATATTTATTGGACATTCTGAAATTTGTAATCTTGACATTTCTAAAGCATATAAGAAGGTACGACTACAGGAGAAATCTGATATAATTCAGATGGAGAGTTTTGAACATTCTGTAGACCAATATAACAGCTATATCTTTGTAGTAGTTTAAAATGAAAAAAAAAAGAGATATGAAACTGGAATCACGGACACTATCACATTTCATTGCTAGGGGACAATGGCTGACTATTTTTTTTTTTTACAATGTTATCTTGAAGTTACTGTGATAACATGAAGCCAGAGTTTGCCTTCTCTCAAATCTTCACAATATGTTTACAATTTAATGTCCAGATGTCTTCTTTTTATGCTTAGCCTCAGCAACAACATCTGGAAGATCCTATTAAAAGAAGACTGCTATTGTTCCCTGAAGTAAGAAAGATTTAATTAAAATATGACATTCAGAAACACTAATTAATGCTGCTTTTGTTTGTATCTGAATGTACCCTCATTTTCTGAGGGGGAAATTTGACTGATAGAAGCTGGAGGAAACACAAAGAGGAGGCAGAGACAAGAAGGAAGCTTACACTGGAAAAGAAGAGGAGGAGGAAGAAAAGGAGGAGGAAGTGGTAGCATGAGGCCATTTAAATACTGCCTGGTGTGAAAGAGTAGAAAGAATGATACGACACAATATTATGCATTTCTACATTACCCCATTGTGCCGTTAATGCACAAAAAGACGAGATTAACAGATTAGAAAAGATTTACTCTATTGAATGATCTGCCTCTAGGAACAAATTTCTGATCTGCATTATTTTCAATCTTTTAAATGTAATTTTAATTAATTAATTACCAGATCAGAACTAAAGCAGATGGAGTTGTACTTTATTACTAACCTCTTTGAGCTAAGTGCGAGATTCTGATTTCTATTATTGTGTTCTTAAGACTCCACTGAAAATATATATTTATTACATTCAATGGGGCTCCTCCTGAGGAAGTTTGAATGGGCTTGCTTGGAGTCTTCCCCATTCAAATTCATGGGGGAAAAGACTATTACAGTAATTAAGTAAACCTTGACACAATAAAGGATTAATAACTGTAATGGTATTTGGTGCTTTGTAAACATAAATTGAAGCAATGTCCTATAGGCTACCTAAATCCCCATGATGTAAAAAATGATTGTAAAAATCTGTATTAGGGACAGGACTGAAGACATGACCAGAGAGGTAATACTAATAAACCTGTATACAATTTAATGAATATCGTGGCACGACAAAACCGCGCTCGTCAAAGTAGCAGTGATAAAACCGCGTTGCTAAAGCCACGACATCATCACCGTGCGTCATCACCGCCGTGACAACAGCGTGGAGACAGAAGGGCGCTTTGAAACAGCGCGGCCGCAGAAAGCCAATTTAAATTAAGGTAAGGGTTAGGTTTAGGGGTTAGGTTTAGGGGTTAGGTTTAGGGTTAGGTTTAGGGTTAGGGTTAGGGTTAGGCTTAGGGTTAGGCTTAGGGTTAGGTTTAGGGTTAGGTTTAGGGTTAGGTTTTGGGTGCTTCGGAAGGCGTGGATTTGCCCTCTGCCCTTATGTTAGCGCGGTAAAGTCACATTTGCTTTAGCGATTCGGATGGCGCGGATTAGCACTCGCGCTTATGTCTCCGCGGATAAGGGCTTTGCGGTATTGTGGTGGAACCAATGAATATAGTTGGTTTATACGTCCCAAAGGTGGTTTTTTTTCAAAAGGCAACTGGACTTCCTTGTTTTTCCTTGAAGACATTTCACTTCTCATCCAAGAAGCTTCTTCAGTTCTGACTCAGCCTGCAATGTTGCATTCTAACCGCAGTGCCACCACGGCTCTTATCACCTGCGCATTGCTGAGGCAATTCAGAAACAATTCTTGTCTAGCTTGAAGTCTGAGTGGTAGAAAAACAATGTAGATCTCTTGATCTCCTGATGACGTTGCTGGGCTGAGAGAAAGAAGGTGATCCAATTTCTCAACATTTGTTTTCTTCCCACGCAGGGAAGGTAAGAGATCTATTGTGGTAGAATTCACTTGGCGTACACAATTTTACTGTCTTAATCCCTAGACTTTTCTTGTTAAACTGAGCAACAATCTATCCTTTTTTTTCTATAGTGCATATAATTCTGAGCTTAATAATCTTATGGTCTTATATACCCACGTTGCTCTCTTTTTGGAGATCAGTTTTCCTACATTAGTGGGAAGGTTACCACACTAGCACTGTACAGGTGTGCATTAGAACATCATCTAGTAATCACATTGCAATCTGCCATTTCAAACTCATATTAAACTAATCAGTATTTTGTGAATCCAAATGTATTTTATTTATACTTGCCTGACTGTTTTATGGTACTGATGAAAGAAATGTCCTTCTGGGTTTGGCTCCAAGTGGGGAAAAAGACACTGGAGACATGGAGGCTGCTTGGAAAGATGGTTTATTGGTGGAGTATACTAGATCTATACTAGTCTCCCTTTATTTAGTTATCAGTACAAATACAACAAAATGTAACAAAAAGGCAACAGTAAAAATATTGGGTTTCTGCCTGGATGGTCTCTTGTGACGAGCCAAAGGACAGAGAATGGAAGTAGTGATCTTCCTCCCATATTTGGGCATACTGAGGGTTGTAAAAGAAATCTAATAGATACCTTTCACCCTGGCTTCACTGATAACGGATAAGAGCCTGTGGCCTAATGGCTAAGAAGTCTGCCTAGTATGTAATATAGCCCAGGTTCAAATCCCAGTAAGGGTATGGCTAGCTGATGAGAGCTAAATAGCTTGAAATAGATCTATACTAGTCTCCCTTTATTTATTTATCAGCACAAATACAACAATATATATATATATATATATATATATATATATATATATATATATATATATATATATGTGTGTGTGTGTGTGTGTGTGTGTGTGTGTGTGTGTGTGTGTGTGTGTGTGTGTGTGTGTGTGTGTGTGTATACACATATATACACATACACACACACACACACACACACACACACACACACATATATATATATATATATATCCGTCATTATGGATAGAAAAATGTGCTGGAAACTAATACCCAGACACAAAATACAAAACGGCAAAATAAAATCCCGCGCGGTTGAGCATAAGGTTGTAGTTTTTACCCTTTGATCAGCAAACAAATCCAAGCAGATCTCACAAAACTATAAAAACTTTAGAATAAAATATACTAAAGAGTATACCAGGAAAAATTACGCAATATATATGGGCCTCGGAATTCAGATTTTCTTAACAGTGGGTTTACATCGACTAGATTAAAAATGCATCACAAGCAGATCCATGTCTTGTTAGCACAAGTGGAAAAAGATGGAGATTGTTGTGATTCCTCTTTCCTCTTGTGTCTTTGCTTCAGAAAAGGAGCTTTTGTGATGAAAGGGAAAGAGGAGAAATCTCTAAATGTTTCCTCTCTTTAACAGAAAGCCCCCAATCTACTATGAATAGTAGAACTTGTTCTTTCAGCTTATCTGCATGCAACAGAATCCACACAGCTCCAGGGGCATCCATGGTGATAGGAGCTAAAAAAAAATATTAAGATGGTGAGCACAATCAAAGTCTGCCTTTTTAAACATGTATACGGTCCTGTTTTAACCTGCAAAATAACAGTGCAAGATTCCTGGCCTTGTATGCCCTAGCAGGAACCAGCCTGTGTTATAACACTGATGCTGCTCATTTGGAAATTTAGAAAGGAAAAATTGGGGCATAATTAAATAAACTTCTGAACAATACCATATCTGTGACACAAAAGCATTTTTTTCCTGTCCAATATTTTAATCTATCACTAACTTTTTTTTTAAAATAGCCTTGGTTTGTACATCAAGACAGTATTTTCAGTCTTGGTATTAATGATAGACTTCAGCCTGGGAGAAAAAAAAATGTATTCTGGGAACGTGGTTCTCTATTTTTTTGGAGATGAAAATATGAAAATATTTTCTATACTGACTCTATTTTGATATGATTCTTTCTGTTCAGTATCAGCCAAGAGGAGGCCTTCTTAACACATTTCATTTCTGATCTTTTAAAACTGTCAGGCGGGAATGATTTTCAGTCACTTCGGTCTGGAGTGGATTTAAAAACTTGTCCCAAAGGTGGTAGATTAATAGATTTAAAAGGCAAGGAATTAATCTAATGCACTGATCTGTCTCCTAGCCCATAACTTACAGTATAACTGTCACAAGATTATGGCAGTTCTCCAATGAAACAAAGTACTTACATTTGATTTTGCAATAATAAAGCATTTCACTGACCATTACAATTTCCACTTTAATACATAATTATTTATATTCTAGAAGCAGATACCAGAGAGAGAGTTTTAAAGACTTAAAGGGCATATAATAGTCATAGTAGTTATACGGAATGTACATTGGTTGGACTTTAATTACAAGAAATAAAATGAACCAGGGCATAATAAAGCTCTTGGCTTTTTAAGGCCACCTTTCAAAAGACAGCCAAAACTAACACTTTCATTGGTTGCCAACTGCGAGCCGTTTATATAGAATGATGAGCTCCAAGAAACTTTTATTTGATTTTTTTATTATGGCTCCTCTGAATGACTAGGTCAGATTTATTTTTAAAACAATCACTCTCATTTAAAAAAGAGTTTTTAGAGTTTAGAGTTTTATTTCATTTGTATGCCGCCCTTTTCCCTAAGGGGACTCAGGGCGGCTCACAACTCAGAGAAGGGAAAGGGGGATACAGACAGTTTAACAACAACACAAAACAATACATAGTTTAAAAACGCAACAATCATACCATTCGAAAGGGGGCGACGAATCTTTAGCCCCAGGCCTGTCGGAACAGCCAGGTTTTACGGGCTATGCGGAAGGCCTGGAGGGTGGTGAGGGTACGAATCTCCACGGGGAGCTCGTTCCAGAGGGTCGGAGCAGCCACAGAGAAGGCTCTCCTCTGGGTAGTCGCCAGTCGACACTGGCCGGCGGATGGAATTCGGAGGAGGCCTAGTCTGTGGGATCTGATTGGTCTAGTGGAGGTAATTGGCAGCAGGCGGTCTCTCAAGAAAATCTTCCGACTGCTAAAGTCCCATATTGGTGGCAGATAAAATAAGATCTCTGTTTTTTTGTTTGTATGTGTTTTGTAACGTTTTTACTGCAAATTATTCTTTTTTGGTTCCACCTTATTCATAGTATGGGCAAGATACAATACTGCCATATCCCCTAATAAGCTTTCATGGAAAAATTAATAGAAGATGCTTTCAAAAGCACGAAGGACTGTGTAAATGAGAGATATTTTGCTCGATGTACTTATTTACTACATAATAAAAACAAACTTTCCCCCCAAAATTTAAAAAAAACCACCAGAATATCCTTCCTTCTACCGCTCACCTGAAATTTGACATGATCACAAAAGTTGTTCCACCAATGTTTTACAACCGTTTTGCCTAACTAAATGTTCTCTACATGTGTTGGAACTACAAATCCCCAAAGCTTCAGCCAGCAAGCCAGCAGCTGTAAGAAATCTCTTAGGTACAAAGAGACAAAGGGATAGGGATTATTTTGCTTAGAAAATGGATTTCTAAGAGGAACAATAGAATAGTTGGCACTGCTACATTTCAGATGGTAAGATTGACATCTGACTATTCATACAACAGTTTGGTAGTGTGCCACTCAGTCAATCATGATTAGGAGATTCACTCCTTACGTGTAGAAAATTAGCATGGTGGGGAGAAAGCCATATACCTGACTCATTTGCATAAGTATATGACCTTGTTTGAAAATGAGCTGGGCAAGATATTCAGCTGTGCTGTGGGTACATTTTATCCTCCACAAGATGCCACTTGAATGGGGAGGGGCCTCCAAGTATTGCTTGTAGTTGCTTGTAGCTACTACAAGCAATTTAATTGAATCGAAGAGTAAATTGTGGAACTTCTAACTATTTTAACCCATTTTAACTATTTGGGACTTGACCTGTGCTGTGATGACTATTCTCCACTGATCGATTGTTCAATAAGTTTTCCTTTCTGTAAATATAGAACATCTTCAGCTTCATAGATTCCAATAGGAGATCTCATCTCATTGCAGACTTGAATACACTGGACTGGATATTACTTACTTGTGTGAATCTTGGCTATTTTTGAAAGTCTTATTTTTAAAATGGGAAAAGATGTTTCAGATAAATACTTATCTTCCTCCTCCTTCAAAAGATCTTCATTTTTTCCCTGTCTTCTAAAATGCTTTTGTTAAGACCTGCCTCTCCCCCCACACCAGGGGTGGGTTTCTCGCCCCGTTCCAACCGGTTCGGTTGGAACGGGGCTGGCGGCGTCCTCGTGCACGCGCGCGGTGCATGCATGCATACTAGCGTCTGCGTGACGCTCCATCTGCTCCTGGACGATCGCGCAGGCGCTGTATGCGTCCTGTGCATGCGTGGAAGCGCAGAACTCATCAAAACCGGGTAAGGACCGCGGGCGGGCGGGCACGCCCTTCGCCATTCCCGGAATTTACTTACTTCTGGGTTCGGCGACCAACCAGTTCGCAGGGACCGCCGCGAACCGGTTGAAACCCACCCCTGCCCCCCACCCAAATAAGCCCACAATGAGCTTCAGGTCTTAAGAGGTGCACTTAGATGCATTACCATTCACCAGAGAGAGCGGACACCAATTCCACACAAGACCTTGGTCTGCACACATCCTCCCTTCCCAGCTTCCACTCACAGATGCATTTTAATAGGATTTCCACTTAAAAGAAACACGACTACCTGCTTATTCTCCCCTTTAGCGTGTTTCTTTTTTTAAAAAAAAAATGCTTGTAGGAAAAGAAGGAGGGGGGGAAGTAAACATTGCATAACAAAGTGTTCTGTAGCTGTCAGCAAGGGCTTTGGAAATAAAACATTTCCCTCCCAACCCACAATTGGCTGACAATCGGCACATAATGAATAATAGCTCTTGGGGACCAGCCGCCAAAGATGTGTGGGAAAACTTTAATTAAAAGCTTGTCAGTACAATTTTACCTGGGTGACATCATCTGACTGAAATCTTGCTGCTGGGCTTTGTTGTCTGTTGAATCACAGGTAGCTGGCTTGTTTTGCTGACAGCAAACAATTCAAAAAAAAAATACTTTAGAACACTGGGGGGGGGGAAGAAGTTTAGCTGCCAGTAGAATCCAAGCCATTCCGTGTGGTGTAATTTTCTAATTAGCAGTTGCAGAAGTCTCATGCCTGCCTTCACTCCTGGAAGTGCAGAGTGACAACTGAATCTGGGTAGCATTCCATTATTATCTCCACACTAATACTCTTCTTCCCCAACACTGTGCACATCAAACGGGTCATGAAGAAGCTGGCGGGGGGTCTAAAGTAAGACAGGATTCTGTTTACAACAGCAGCCAAGCTGATGTAAGGATCTGGAGGAAGAATCCCTTCTCTATTGCATAGGTATGTGTGTGTGTGTGTGTGTGTGTGTGTGTGTGTGTATATATATATATATATATATATATATATATATATATATATATATATATATATATATATATATATATATATATATATATATATATATATATATATAGTATTTATGCTGATAAATAAATAAAGGGAGACTAGTATAGATCTATTTCAAGCTATTTAGCTCTCATCAGCTAGCCATACCCTATGTTGGGAATCGAACCTGTGCTCTATTGCCTCTCAGGCAGATGTGTTAACCATTGAGCTACAAGGCTCGACTCCATATAGGGAGGGCTGTAAAGCACTATGAAGTGGTATATAAGTTTAAGTGCTATTGCTATTTGCTGATTCCTCTAGATATGGTCAGCTGCTTATCAGCTCTTTGGCTCTACCTAATCCCGGTCCATTTTCTCAGATACTACACAGTGTCTTCTTCTATCTCTTTTGGCCTCAATTGTCTCTTCAACTGAAGCACTGAGTCCTTTGCCCACTGATCCACTGTCCTTGAATTCCATCTATAGGCAGACACACCAGCAAGGCATACACAGAGCAAAACCCCTTGAGCACTTTATCTTACTTCTTATTCACAAGCATTTTTTGTCACTTACTTTCTATCTTACATCCCTGTTGTCTTATCTCTGACTCATGAGTAAACTTATCTCAGTTCAAAGCTTTATCTCTCCTAATCTGCGTTAGCTCTCAATTTTTTCCTCACTCTCTTAAATCTCTGCCACTACAAAGAGGGTGGCCTGAATGCCACTGATTGCTCATTGTCCCTGATTAAATGCTGCTTCTTGCTAAATAAGCAGAAACTGCTAAAAATTGTGTGAGGAGAAAGAGAACTATGTCATTGTTGACTTACTGCTACAAGGAACCGAAAGAGATGCTAGTCAATAAGGAAGACTTAGCATAAGAAGTGAAAGAAGCAGGAACACTGGTCTTTTGTAATTAAAAGATGAAAATTTTGTCAATGTGCAGATTTTCTAAAGAATGTCCAAGGTTTTTTGATATAGCATCCTGTTCTGAACCCCCTTCTTCGCTCGTTCAAAGACGACAGGCAGGCAGACTTAAAAGGAAATAACTTTATCAGTCCTGGCTTCCCCTGGCTGCGAGTCCAAAATTAAACATAAATAAAGTCTCTGGCAAGAAGATAACAGAATGCAAAAATAAAGATCTCTTACGGACAAACCAGGTGTACAGAAAGAAAACAAATCACTTCTCCAAGTGTCTCTTTGAATCAGGGTTACAGAAAGCAAATCACTTATCCAAGTGACTCTCACAAACAAACCACGACCGATGAACGATGAACCACGAACGAACGATGAATGACGAACATTGACTTCTGCAACCATGGCATGGCACCATCAGTCCTTTTATCTCCAGAACCCCACTAATGAGCCCCAGCTGCATTGTTATTCCTGCATCCCGACTCAACTCACAGCAAACTTCTGCTAAGTCACAACAGCACCCTGTATGCCAATAAATTACAGGGACCACCACTGGTGGTTTATGGCATAGTCTTCATCTTTGATTTTTAGATCTTGATACTTTGTTATCTTATTCTTTATCTTCAATTCTACTATTCCCTGATATTGCCACATCAATTATCCACACTTTCTTCTTTTCAACTACAGTGCTATCCAGTGTTTTTGAAGCCAAGATTTTATCAGTCTGTATTTGGAAATTTCACAATAATTTAACATGCTCATTTTAACTACTTTTCAACTATATGTTCCCACCAATTATTTTATTATTGGCAGATGTTATTTATTATTTGACCAAAGACAAATCCCTTGTGTGTCCAATCACACTTGGCCAATAAAGAATTCTATTCTATTCTATCCTATCCTATCCTGTTGTGGCCCAGCAGGAGCCGTTGGAGCTGCCACCAGACTCCAACAGCGAGGGGCCCTATGAGTTGGCTCTGGAGGATGTGGAGGACCCTGGACAGAGTTCCAACTCCGAGCAGGGCACAGAGAGGCTGGTTAGCCACCAGGAGGTGCCTGAGCCTTGGACCAGTGGGGAAGAGACAAGGGAGTGTGAGCCTGACATCAGCAGTGAGTTGTTCCTGGATGCCCGGCACCGAAGAGCTAATAGGCGTCAGGAACAGTTGTGCAGTTACAGAAGGTAATTGCACTCAGCTGGTGGTAATTAGGCTCCTCTCCAGACTATAAAAGGACTGCTTGTGCACACGCCCCTTTTGCAGAAGTCAACGCATGAACTAATGTTGGAGAACATTATTGTGAGCTTGGCAGGCTGGATTGCTGCCAAGGCTTCTCTGTACTGGTTTGCTGCCAAGGACCTGTCTGTCTGTTATTAAATGCTGTAAAGTATCTTTGGCTCGGAGTGTGTTGGTGTGGGACGAGAGGGGTCAGAACACTATCCTATCCTATCCTATCCTATCCTATCCTATCCTATCCTATCCTATCCTATCCTATCCTATCCTATCCTATCCTATCCTATTATAATTTTCATAGAAGTTCCAATGAATCATTTTGGAGGCTGTATTATGTTATTTATAATCACTTTGTGCAATCCTCTGGCATGAGCTGGTAATAGGATCTACTGTTTCTTTCGCTTCTTTGCACATTCTACACTTTAAATCATTTGATGTTTTCTTTTTCAATTCTGGCCTAGATTGTATTGGTTTAAGTAGCCTGCTTTGGAGCAGCCAAAATCACTTTCCCCTTGATCTTTTGTAGACATGGACAATGTAATGCTTTCCCTTACTAGCATTCTGCTCATGTTATTTCAATATTCATGTTTTAGTTCCTATATATTCAGCTCCAAAAAAGTTCCATTTTTTCCTATTTTTATTAGTTTATCAAAACATAAAATACAAATAAAAATAAAAATAGTGGGAAAGTAGAAGAGGGAGAGGCAAACATAAAGAGAAAAAAAAAGAAAGAAAAGCATTGACTTTCAATTCTTTTTAGCACCATAGAATAAGATGATAACATACAGTCTCCACTTTTTTATTTTTACATAAAAGGCAAATCCAAATTTAGGTTGCATTAAACAGAGCAGTTTCCAAATTCTGAACAATCGTTTCACCATATTCTGTATGAATTAAATCTAATCTCAAACGCTGGTTCTGGTTTTCAGCACAAAATATTAAAAGGGCTTCAAACAAACTGGGATAAGTTTAGAGAAGGCTAATGAGGTACTTCAAAGTACTAGAAATTAAATCAAAGTGTTAAAAGCATTTCAAGATACTAAATCCAAGGAGAAAGAGAAGTGAAAATGGAGATTTTTAACAATGAGTAAAGAAGGGCCATATATATTACAGCATTCTTGAAACAATGAAACAATGTCACTTCAAAATATAAGGCACAGAATAATTAGTTAAAATTATAGGAAAGCTTTTAAAAACACTTTTCTAACATTCAATAAGTTACACAGAGCATGTCATGAGGACCTGTTCACGGGACGCGTTTAAATGCATGATAAACAGCCATCTGTTAGCAATGTTTTAATTTGGATTTCTGTACTGAAAAAGTTTGATGACTTCAATAACCCCTTTTAGTTATGGGATTTTATACATTAAGCTCTAATGAAGGCCTTGTTTGCACTTGTAGTTTAACACTCTACAACCATGCTTTGATAAGAACAATATTCCCCCTTGGCCCCATAATGTTGTATATTAATTAAATGTGGCTGGATTTTCATCAGGTGTGAGTCACTGTAGAGCCAAAGTGGCGCAGTGGTTAAATGCAGCACTGCAGGCTACTTCAGCAGTTCAGCAGTTCAAATCTCACCAGCTCAGGGTTGACTCAGCCTTCCAGCCTTCCGAGGTGGGTAAAATGAGGACCCGGATTGTTGTTGGGGGCAATATGCTGACTCTGTAAACTGCTTAGAGAGGGCTGAAAGCCCTATGAAGCGGTATATAAGTCTAACTGCTATTGCTATTGCTACTTTGGATCACAATAAGCGTCAATTAAAACCAGGGTCTAAACCCAAAGCTTAAACTTAGCTTCCAAACTTTTGTTGTTGTTGTTGTTACTAGGGAAAGTCTTGCTCAAATCATTTGGCTACACATGTAATCTATTTAGGTTGCCTCCTGGAATAATAAAAATTCCTTCTTGGATATCCAACATTACCTTCATTATCCATATCATGGTATCAACACGTTTTCACCTGGATGATGGAATCATTGATAGGATGACTAAATTGAGTCCCAACAATGCATGGGAACTCAAAGTTAGCATGAACTTAGATTTATTACTAATAATTAAAACCTGGCCATTGCTCAAATGATTTGTAGTCATTAAGGAGCATGCTTAACAGTTAAAAGCAGATTAACTGATTTTCTCTTGATACAAGCTAGTGCTGTAAGAAGCATTGCATGAAGTCAAATGAATGTGTGGGAGACTGTGTGGAAAGACTTGAATCAACCTGTAGAGAGATCAGATAGAAGATTTCCATTGAAGTTCTTATCTGTGGAACAATCATTCTTTGAAAGGGCGTTGGTTTCTGAATTCACCATTCCAAGATTCAGTTTCTGTGTGGTCTCTAAACATATTGCTGTCAAGAAATGGAGACTCTTGAAGATAATTAAGGTATAAACATCAACAATGAATTGTGATTAGGAGTGAAGGCGGTGCAGCAGTTGGGTATCATTGATCTACATTGTACAGGTGAAACACGCACAAGATTTTGACACTGAATGCCAGAATTCAAAATTCACATTTTAATGTTGACATCTGATTTTTCACACGAGTGTTAGAATTTTAAAACTATATACACATGCACGCAGAAACCTTTACATTGCTCCAGTGGTGGGATTCAGCCAGCTCGCACCTAGTTGGGAGAACCGGTTCTTAACTTCCTAAGAAGTCCAGAGAACCGGTTGTTGGAAGAAATCTTCTTTTGATTTTTCCCCGCTTTATAAGGCTAATCCTGTAAGGAAAGCAGGAAGGAAACATTCTGGTGTTGTTTCTAGCCTAATTTTTATTGTCCTGCTTACAGAAACTGCCTCTCCGGTTAACCCTTATTACATTGTAACAGCTAAGGCGAAGCGCCCATCGACCTGAGTAATGTTGAGTTGGCCATGCCCACACGGTCACATGACCACTAAGCCCCGCCTACCCACCGGGTCATTGGGACAGAGAACCGGTTGGTAGATTATTTGAATCCCACCACTGCATTGCTCCCTTTTAGAAATTCATTAAATTATGCTCCAGAGCATATGAGGTCATTGGAAACATACCAGGATTGCTTTGCAAGTAAGATCAGCAGCATATAAATTGAATAAGTGAATGCATGAGCAAATAAATAAATAAAATAAATAAGCGAATAAATAGATAAATATAGTTCTGCACCCAGTGGTCATTCTTTTCTCCTTTTCTTCTTTGGTGGCAGTATTTTTTTGGATGGATATTTACTATTTATTTAATTGTAACCCTTTATTATTTTTTACAAACAGCTCAAGGCAGTGAAGATATCTTTTCTTCTCCAACTTTCCCCACAACAAATCTCAGAGGTAAGTTATGTTCAGAAAGAGTGACTGGCTCCAAGTCACCCAGGCAGCTGTCATGGCTAGGAAGGGACTCAAATTCAGGGTCTCCTGTTCTCTAGCCTGGTGCCCTAACCACTAAAGCCAATTGGTTTTGCCATCAGAAGTGTATTGAAATCAAGAGCTGAGTGATTGGATCTCATTTGTGCAAATAGGGGATTGTAACTAGTCCCAGTGCTTATTTAATAAACTTTATGACTGAGAGATGATTGTTGATCTACATCAGAGAGATAATACTTACTTTGCATTATATGTAAAGCTGCTCTTCAAAGAAAAACCGTGCTCCAACAAGAGGATCATGTACATACCTGTATTTTTCAGAGTATAAGATGCACCGGAGTATAAGACGCACCAAGGTTTTGAAGAGGCAATTTTTTTAAAAAAGGAGGTAGATAGATAGATGATAGATAGATAGATAGATAGATAGATAGATAGATAGATAGATAGATAGATAGATAGATGGAGAGAAAGAAAGAGAGAGGTAGGGAGGGAGGGAGAGAGAGTAGTTAGTTAGTTAGTTAGTTAGTTAGTTAGGTAGGTAGGTAGGTAGGTAGGTAGGTAGATAAAGGGATGGATATATATATATATATATATATATATATATATATATATATATATATATATATATATATATATATATATATATGTATGAGAAATAGAAAGAGGTAGAGAAATACAGTAGGTAAGGAGGGAGAGAGAGTGTGTGTAGGTAGGTAGGTAGGTAGGTAGAGGGATGGAGAGAAATAGAAAGAGAGAGAGAAATACAGTAGATAGATAGGGAGAGAGAGAGATAAGGTAGGTAGGTAGGTAGGTAGGTAGGTAGGTAGGTAGGTAGGTAGGTAGGTAGGTAGGTAGAGAAATACAGTAGGTAGGGAGAGAGTATGTATGTAGGTAGATGTTTCCAGGTGTATTTATCCATGTGCTGGAGAAGGAAATCGCTGACAATCTGCAGCACATAAGACTTTGTTTCTGCTGGCACAGCACTTGATCAATGTAATTCTCATCAATCAGTTAAAGAGCTTTCCAAAGGGGAAAAAAAGTTTTTGCACTCCGCAAACCTCCGAAAAACAGCCCGTTTTTTGTGAAAATGGGCCCGTTTTTTTTTAAAGGCATGAATAGCCTTGGGGAGGCTTGCCGAGTGCTCCAGTGGGGGTGGGGCAAAAACAAGCAATAAATGGCCCATTTTTCGTGAAAACAGTTTCATTTTTTGTCAAAAAAATTGCATGCATAGCCTTATGGAGGCTTATAGGGTGCTGCTGTAGGCTGGGGGGCAAAAAACCGCCCATTTTTTGCTCATGTCTGCCCTCCCCAGCCCCCAGGAGCTATCTGAAAGCCTCCATAAAGGTATGCACGGGCATTTTGGTGAAGGGGTGGGGCTTAAGGAGGCAAAAAATGCTGTATTCAGTGTATAAGACGCACTCAGATTTTCAGCCTCTTTTTTGAGGAAAAAAGGTGCATCTTATACTCCGAATAATATGGTAATTGCGGCAACAAAATTCTCTTTGTTCAACAGTAGTTTAAAAACAGAAAGACAATGGAAATAGATAGTTTGGGGGAAAAGAGGATATTGCAAAGAAGGAAAAATAATCATATTCCATCAATTATGCATTAGCCTGATGAGTTCATCTGTCTTTCTATATCTGAACAAAGTTTTTGGAGTGCTACCAGAAGCCCCATCTAAGGACTACTTAGAAAAGTGGGTTCTTCTTCTTCTTGTGCCATATTTGTCATTGGATGTTGGCAATTATGTTGGCAATCCTATTTTTGTCCACAGCCGCATGAAAAAGTGCTGCTGAGTTTTGTCCAAACCAGTCCCTTAGGTTCTGAAGCCATGAGAGCCAAGGTGGCGCAGTGGTTAAATGCAGCACTGCAGGCTACTGCTAGATCAGCAGTTCAGCGGTTCAAATCTCACTGGCTCAGGGTTGACTCAGCCTTCCATCCTTCCGAGGTGGGTAAAATGAGGACCCAGATTGTTGGGGGCAATATGCTGACTCTCTGTAAACCGCTTAGAGAGGGCTGAAAGCCCTATGAAGCGGTATATAAGTCCACTGCTATTGCTATTGCTATTGATGTTCTTCTTCTGCCTGGACCTCATTTGCCTTCAATTTTTCCCTGGAAGATTAAGTGAAGTATGCTGTATTTTTCTGGGTGTCGCATCACATGTCCAAAATGTGGGTGGCCCATGTTAATTCATATGCACCATTCACATTGTTAAGCAAGTTGTACTCCATCTTTAAAAATATTTTGCAACATGCGATGTCATTTTATGTAGGACTACTTTAATAAAAACATTGATGTTTCATTGACTTTTTGCTGTTTCTTTTATAGATGTAACAGTAGACAAAGACCAGAAAACAGCCATGGTGATAGATGTGTTAGTGCCAAGTAACAGCAGCATCAGGAAGGAGTATGAGAAACTGGAGAAGTAGCATGACCTGAAGGAGGAAGTTGAGAAGCTGTGGAAAGTAAATCGTTTCAGCAACTGAGGACTGTGACTCCTAAGCTGGAATAGTGATCCCAACAGATCCTAGGAACAACATAGCAATAGCAATAGCAGTTAGACTTATATACCGCTTCATAGGGCTTTCAGCCCTCTCTAAGCGGTTTACAGAGTCAGCATATCACCCCCACAGTCTGGGTCCTCATTTCACCCACCTCGGAAGGATGGAAGGCTGAGTCAACCTTGAGCCGGTGAGATTAGAACCGCTGAACTGCAGATAACAGTCAGCTGAAGTGGCCTGCAGTACTGCACCCTAACCACTACGCCACCTCGGCTCTGTCCAGAAGAAGACCCAAGATTGAGGAAGGCCCGCCATAAGGTTGAAGAACTTATGTTAAGAAAGGAATATTTTTATATACGTTTTTGTTACGGGCATTGTAAATGTCAATGGGAAAAATAAACATGCCAGTTTTAATGCCAATCACCTTGTTTCTTAACTGTCCTCTTTGTTTGCTGAACTTTTCTTATGGGTTACTTGGGGAGAATGTTTCTGTGAATGAGCTGAGAGATCCCTTTACTTTGGCATTTGTTAAAAAGCAAAGCAGAAGTTTCTTCACAATCTCACAATCTCGGTTTCCAGAGAAAATACAGCATTTCAAATAGCAATAGCAATAGCAATAGCAGTTCGACTTATATACCGCTACATAGGGCTTTCAGTCCTCTCTAAGCGGTTTACAGAGTCAGCATATCGCCCCCACAGTCTGGGTCCTCATTTCACCCACCTCGGAAGGATGGAAGGCTGAGTCAACCTTGAGCCGGTGAGATTAGAACCACCAAACTGCAGTTAGCAGTCAGCTGAAGTGGCCTGCAGTACTGCACTCTAACCACTGCACCACCTCGGCTCTTAATAGCAATAGTAGTTAGACATATACCACTTTATAGGGCTTTCAGCCCTCTCTAAGCGGTTTACAGAGTCAGCATATTGCCCCCAACAACAATCCGGGTCCTCATTTTACCCACCTCGGAAGGATGGAAGGCTGAGTCAACCTTGAGCCGGTGAGATTTGAACAGCCGAATTGCAGAACTGCAGTCAGCTGAAGTAGCCTGCAGTGCTGAACTCTAACCACTGCGCCACCTCGGCTCTTCTTAAAATAAAAAGAACATAATTTGCTACTCATATCTAAATTTTTAACTAGAAAAAAATAATACCCATGTTCATATTCATGGCCAATTGTGAATTGATTGGAAATGAAATTGAACTGGAAAACAAAAATAAAACCTGATCAGGTGATTTGTTTGAATGAAGCAAGAGTCAAGGTAATAAAAGTTTCTAAATCCGTATTTTTTGGAGTATAAGACCTTAATTTTTAGGCCTCAAAAGTATGCAATTGTATGCATATATTAATATTAATATCATTACAATACCATATAGGAATTAAACCCAGCATCCTGTTTTGAATTCTTACTTTTTTCCTTATTAAATCAGGTAATCCTCGACTTACAGTTGAGGATTGCAGTTCATTTAGCGACCGTTCAAAGTTAAAACAGCGCTGAAAAAAGCAACGTATCACTGTTTTTCACACTTACCACCGTTGCTGCATCCCCACGGTCACATGGTCAAAATTCAGAGACTTAGCAACTGGCTCATATTTATGACGGTTGCAGTGTCCTGGGGGGCCATGTGACCCCCTTTTGACAATCAGTGAGGAAGCCTGGTTCACTTTAACAACCGTGTTACTAACTTAACAAGTGCTATGATTTACTTAAGAACTATGGCAAGAAAGGTCATACAATAGGACGAAATTCACTTAACAAATGTCTTGCTTAGCAACAGAAAGTTTTGGCTCAATTTTGGCCGTAAGTTGAGAACTACCTGAATTGGAAATGAAGTTATTTGAGAGGTAGTGGTATTTTTTCTATGCACATCAGAGGTGGGTTCCTACCAGTTCGCTCCTATTCGGTAGAACCGGTTCGTCAAATCTACCGAAGCGGTTAGAAGAGGTCCCACCAGTGGACCCAGAAAGCAGGCCACACCTATAGAAGAGGTTCCAAAAGTTTTTGAAACCCACCACTGGTCCTTGGATATGATTATTCTACACTATCATGCTCATATTTATAAAACTCAATGCCTCTGTGAAAGGTAAGGATGACTACTGGGTACTTGAGAGACCGCCTTCTGCCGATTACCTCCCTAAATCGACCAATTAGATCGCACAGACTGGGCCTCCTCCGAATCCCATCTGCCAGTCAATGTCGACTGGCGACCACGCGGAGGAGGGCCTTTTCTGTTGCTGCCCCGACCCTGTGGAACGAGCTCCCCATGGAGATCCGCACCCTCACCACTATCCAGACCTTCCGCGCAGCCCTCAAGATCTGGCTCTCCCAGCAGGCCTGGGGATAGGTTCCTAATTACCCGCCCGAGTGTTTGATTGTTGAATGAAAGTTGGGTTTTTTACTATTTTTTTGTTGTTCACATATTGTTTGTTTTGACCTTGCACTTCCCCTTCCTTGTGGTTGTAAGCCGCCCTGAGTCCCCTCAGGGAAAAGGGCGGCATATAAATCTCAATAAATACCTAAAATACCTAAATACCTACTGCGTTTGTGGTGCAATCAGAACATTGCGTGTGTTGAAGTTGTTTTAACGCAAACCAAAGATGCCTTTTAAAAAACAAGTTTACATCATATTCTTATGCATGCCAGTGCTGTGTGTGAGGTAATTTAAGGTGGTTCTGACAAGTGTCGTCGGCCTCTTCATATCCGGTCACATGGGCGGCAAGCCACTCCCATCCGGTCACATGGGTGGCAAGCCACTCCCACAAAGGAGGCCACACCCACAGAGTAGGTTCTAACAATTTTTGAAACCCACCACTGATGCTCTTTATCACAGATTTGTGATCCTTCATTTTTCAGAAATGTATTGTTTGGCTATGACTTTCGAATTGTTCTACTAAACCAACATGGCTAAGTTCACCTTGTAGGATCATCTAAGTCATATTTCCTTTTCCTTTCATCTCTTAAATTCCGCCAGAAGAATAAGCTGACAAATACAACAGAGTGAGATTACAGGTACAAGAAGCAGCCTTTCTTAAGGCTTTCACGTATTAAACAACAAAATAAAGAGTCTGTTTGCATAAATGTAGCCCAGCAGGCAGTCTGGCATTGTCTGAGCATTTTTTTTAGCTGTCTACATCCAGGGAGTATTAGTTTATTTGGAGGCCATGAAATTCCAAAATACAATCTGCCTCATTCTATGGAATGTGAAAATCCAGCCTCATTTCTTCCCTCTGAATTTATCTTCTTCTTCTGGAAGAATTAGGGTACAATCAACACGAGGAGAAGAAAGTTTGGTTTAGGATTATGTGGACACTGACTACAAAATCAGACTTTTGTGCTTTTGTGATGATATTTATGTACATCTTGGCTGGAAACATATAGGTTATTATTCGTGCAACTTTTATTTTGTGTTTTTTCTGCTGAAGCAGGATGAATCTCTGCTTTGTTTACTATTTTGGACTGTTGATATTTTAACAAAAGCAAGAGTATTTGTTTATTTATGCTCACAAATCTGATTATTATTTCAAAAGGACCTTCTAGAGAAACAATCACGTAGTTCATTTAATCTCTCTGTGGATATATTTGTATCTCATTTTAGAGTACACAACTACCTAGTGGAGAAATAGTTGTGCTGAGAACTCACTGTGAAATTTGTTCACTGTGTAGGATTATCTATCATTATTTAATATTACTTGCCAGGAACTATTGCCCTCACACTAACTAAAAGATCGTTTTTTAATCTTTCCTAACATTACAACATTGCTCAATTTGATGGTGCAACATTGGGACACAAACTTTGAACAGACATTCTAAAGATGCGTGTGAGGATATTTATCCAATTGTATTTATATTCAGGTCTTCCTCTATTTCTATATTCATGTTGATAAATTTTTAAAAAATCCATTGTGAGTGGGTTGGTCTTGCAATATTGGAAAATATGTATAGATTAGCATTAAAGTCATCTCTGAGTGTAAATAAATATTATTTTATCACTATGATTTATTTAAATTTACTGAGCGCAAAACTCTAATAGGCTGAAAAGGAGGTATGAAGAAGAGATGAAGTAAGAAGAAATGTTGCTCCAATGCTCCCTATTCGCTAGGGCAGCCCTATCCTTCTACAACATTTGATGACATAATATTGTTAAATGGGAAGGAGTGACCACGTTTTGACCATTTTATGTTATGTTATTGGAATATCTCCAGGTATCTCTGCAGGTTCATCTAAACCAGTGGTAGTCAACCTGGTCCCTACCACCCACTAGTGGGCGTTCCAGCTTTCATGGTGGGCGGTACGGGTTTTGTCCAATACTGAAGCACTTTCCTTTTTCAAATTTAATTGACTTCCCTACTTTATAAATCACCATTACTGTGGAACCGGTGGGTGGTTAGAAAATTTTACTACTAAGAGAGATACAAAAGTGGGTGGTAGGTATAAAAAGCTTGACTACCCCTGATCTAAACACTTACAGGTCACTTTGCATGTTCTAAACATGTGAAGTTGGAATGACGCTGACAGGAACCAAGATGCTGCTCAAAGTTTTGACCCTGCAGCTTCTCATTTCATTTCATTTATTGAATTTCTAGGCCGCCCTATCCCGAAGGACTCCGGGCGGCTTACAGAAATGAAAATATTAAAAAGAATTAAAACAATAAGACACAACAAAATTAAGAAGAAGCACAACATACACCCAATCAAAGGGGGGCTGGACCTCAATCAAGAGGTCAACAGCCCCAGGCCTGCCGGAAAAGCCAGGTTTTAATAGCTTTACGGAAGGCCATGAGAGTGGGTAAGGTCCGGATCTCTGGGGGTAGCTCATTCCATAGGGCTGGAGCGGCAACAGAGAAGGCCCTACTCCGAGGCGTCGCCAGCCGGCATTGTCCCGCTGAAGGCACCTGGAGAAGGCCCACCCTGTGCGATCTTATTGGTCTAAAGGAGGTATGCGGCAGAAGACGGTCTCACAGGTATCCGGGTCCTAGGCTATGTAGGGCTTTAAAGGTGATAACCAGCACCTTGAATTGTGCTCGGAGACCAATGGGAAGCCAGTGCAGCTCGCAGAGGACAGGTGTAGTATGGGTGTACCTTGGTACACCCAATATCGCTCGCGCGGCTGCATTCTGGACTAATTGTAGTCTCCGAACCCTTTTCAGGGGCAGCCCCAAGTAGAGCGCATTACAGTAATCCAGTCTTGAGATGACGAGGGCGTGAGTGACTGTTTGAAGTGCCTCCCGATCCACGTTTTATTCCTACCATATGTTTGAATAAGACTCTAATTACATCCAATATGTAATACTGATTATCTGGGATGATCAGGAAAAAGGATTGAACTAGTTAGAAAAAGACACTTACACAACGTGGATTATATTATTAGCAAACCTAATCTTTTGATTTCAAGCTTTTACATATTGCTCAGGGAATCCATGCAGCGATTCTCAGTCAGAACATGGAATATAATATAATAAATAAATGTGATGTGATGACAATGTCTACTCTTCTAAAGAGGTTTTCAAAAGGCTTGGCTAAATGTCTGAAGGATACCATATCATTCCTATCAACTGGAACTGTCATGAACATCTTACTTAATTTTGTTGCACGTCACTTTAAGATTTTAGTGGGATGGGATGTATAAATGCTTTTAAATAAATAAACAAGGAAGGGGAAGCCTAATGTTGGACAGGAATATCTTGCACGTAAAAGGTCTCCTATGATTTTTACTTGTATATCTGTTTTCTGCAATATTTAATTTAAAGCACATCTGCTTATCATATAAGTGAATAAATCATTTAACTTGTATTTCAAATGCACCTGTCTGGACATCAGTGGAAGTTTCCACATATTGCACTAGAAAGGCAAAAGCAAAACACCGCCCCATAGGATACTCTCAATTCTTTCCAGATATATTTGCATTATTTTTAAGATATAAATATTACATTACATGGATAATATGTGGCAGTCAAAGGAAGATATAAAAAAAACCTTTATAGAATTATTTATTTTTCGATGCATTGAAAATTGGTAGGGAAAGTTAATAATTCCATAATAATTCCACAGTGAATTCAGTTTTATCTTCCATTGTCGAACACTAAAACTCAACACTTCCTTGTGATCATTCATTAAATTCCTTTGCCTTCGAGTTCAATAGGTCACTTTATACTTCCGTCTGTCTTCCTCAGTTTTTAGAAGAGAACAATCTATTCATTAACAAAAACAACAGACTGATTCCCCATGGAGTATAAACTGATCCATTTGTAATCCTAGGTTTACTGATGTCACACATATGATCGACTTATTACTAATTTCAGTAACAGCCAATTTAATAATTTTCTACCATCCTTTTAGAAAATATTCAGATGAACAATCCCTGAGTATGTGAATATAAATGTGTAAGCAGAGGAAGGGAAAACTCTCCAGCCCAAATTTTGCAAAGAACGGTCATTTACATCATAGAAAATAGAATCATAAGTCTGGAAGGGACCTTGGAGTCCTTCTAGTCCAACTCCCAGTTCAGGACAGGAGTCTTATACTATCCCAATCAAATAGTTTTGGGGGGGCAACTACAATTCCAAAAGGCCAGCTATCCCATTGACTAATTGCTCTCACTATCAGAAAATTTCTCCTTATTTCCAAGTTGGATCTCTCTTTAGCAAGCCTTTACCCATTACTTCTTGTCTTGCTTTCTAATGCTTTGGAGAATAAGTCAATCCCCTATTCTCTGTGACTGCCCCGAGTATTGGAATATAGTTATGTCCCCTTTCCCAATCCTTTTCTTTTATAGTCCAGACATACCTAGCTCCCTCTACTTATGCATACAGTTGTATGTGTCATGGCTACCATGAATGTGGAGCTTAAATAAAGGGGAATTGTTTGGCTTTTACATTAGCCATTGGCCTAATTGCAAAAACAATTATACATGATCTGTTTAGCCCCTCTGGCAAGAATGCCCTTTGCCTTGTAGGTGACAGGGGAGAGATAAATAACTGATGGTTTCAACTTTGGGCTCTGGTTCAGGTATTTCTGCAGTCAAAATAATCTAAGTAAAAGAGTAAGACTATTAAACTCACAATATCTACAGCTTTTAAAGAAAATATATAGAAGATGGTTTATAGATGGCACTTTCCCCCAACGGGGTTAGCCAAAATGTTTCCTGGGTTATCCCCACTGTGTTGGAAATGTGGAAGAAGGGATGGCACATTCTACCATGTCTGGTGGTCCTGTATTGAGGCCACGAAATACTGGAGAAGGATTCAAAACTGGCTAAAAGAGGTTATCGGGGCAAGTATGGAACGGAAACCCGAGACTTTTTTTTACTAAGCATAAAAAACATGAGTTTTTTATGGCATTAGAGCCGAGGTGGCGCAGTGGTTAAATGCAGCACTGCAGGCTACTTCAGCTGAGTGCAGTTCTGTAGTTTGGCTGTTCAAATCTGACCGGCTCAAGGTTGACTCAGCCTTCCATCCTTCCGAGGTGGGTGAAATGAGGACCCAGACTGTGGGGGCGATATGCTGACTCTGTAAACCACTTAGAGAGGGCTGAAAGCCCTATGAAGTGTTATATAAGTCTAACTGCTATTGCTATTGCTATTTGAGCCTACATATAATTGTGGCCACAAGAATAACCTATGCGCAATTTTGGAAATCTACTACCATACCACCGGAAGATGCCATAATTAAAAAGATTTATGAGTGTGCAGAAATGGACAGAATGACGGGTTGGTTGAGGGACAAAGGAGAAACGGAACATTATCTTAGCTGGAACCTATGGTATATGTGGGCGACAAGGAGAACAGCAGGGACTTAAAACGGGGAAAGTTAAAGAGCAGTTGTTAACAATGGGAACTAAAAGTGAACATGGGTATCGTAATAGATCCCTGAATTTTATAACGAGAAGATGCTGGTTAGAGACTCAACAATGAGGAAGAAAAAAAAATGTTGGGCTGTGAATGACTGTCATTGGGTGGGGGGAGGGGAGGGTTTGTATGTTTAAAATTGTATTTGTATTTGTATGTCTTATTAAAAAAATGTTGAATAAAATAAAATAATCTAAGTAAATGTAGTTCTTGAGAGAAAAGATGCTTCCCTTCCTGATCTAAGAATTGAATGCCCAGCAACTCCTTGGGGATTTCTAGCAATTTCGTTTTAGCTATGGCAGAAGACACTGAATATTGTTCTTTATTAAGACACTGAATAAAATTGGCCATGGGCAAAGGAAAAATGAGATCCTTGCAAGAAATCATGATACAACTGCCTTATGTAAATATGTTTCTTTTGAAACATATTTACATAATTTGAACTGCTAGATCAGCAGTTCAGCGGTTCAAATCTCACCGGCTCAGGGTTGACTCAGCCTTCAATCCTTCCGAGGTGGGTAAAATGAGGACCCGGATTGTTGTTGGGGGTGATATGCTGACTCTGTAAACCGCTTAGAGAGGGCTGAAAGCCCTATGAAGCGGTATATAAGTCTACTGTTATATTAAATGAGCCAAGGTGGCGCAGTGGTTAAATGCAGCGCTGCAGGCTACTGCTAGATCAGCAGGTCAGCGGTTCAAATCTCACCGGCTCAGGGTTGACTCAGCCTTCCATCCTTCCGAGGTGGGTAAAATGAGGACCCTGATTGTTGGGGGCAATATGCTGACTCTCTGTAAAACCGCTTAGAGAGGCCTGAAAGGCCTATGAAGCGGTATATAAGTCTACTGCTATTTTTTTTAAAAAAATACTGTATATTTGTGTGTCTCCTGATTCCAGATGGTCAACTGATTTGTTCGATGATTTCCACAGTTCAAACTGAATGCATTGTCTTTAGCATAACAATTCTTGATTTTCCCCCCACTTAACAAATATTTTGAACAATCTTCTAGAAACACCGTGTCATACAAGGCCTGATAAAACCATTTAGTGCCTTCCTGACAAAATGAAGCATATTTCTAATTTGGGTAATTTACATGATCATTATCATTTATAATGATTACTCACTGCTGTAAATTAGTCAGGCACTTTGAAAATAACACCTGGGAGAGTGTCTCTCCATCAAACTAGTTTAACCTTTTATTTTACTTTTTTTTTTTTAAATGTCAGAGCGGAATTTATGATGTTGAAAGACTTGGAGCACCTGGTCTGAGATTTTATCAATTGCCTAAATGGCAGCCTGGAGGCATTTGGTGTGGAGAACAGTTACAACAAGAAAGTGTCATTCATTAAGAGAAGCAGCTTTTTTGTTGCTGCTGTTGTCTCAGAAGAAAGCGTCACCTGAAAAGGTATCACTTCTTGAATGGCAAGTCATTCTTACAAAATCTGTAAAGTGTTAACCCTGTTGTTAACTGCTTATGATTTCTCTCCCCATGTCTGTTGGCTTCTGTAGCATCTCAGTTGCCCCTTGTTTTAGCAGTTGAATCCTATGGGATCAGTACAAGTCACTGCAGCAAAAGGTCAGTGGTGGGATTCAAATAATTTAACAACAGGTTCTCTGTCCTAATAACCAGCGGGGTAGGCGTGGCTCAATGGTCATGTGACTGGATGGGTGTGGCCAACTCAACGTCACTCATGTCGATGGGCGCTTCGCCTTAGCTGTTACAATGTAATAAGGGTTAACCAGAGAGGCAGTTTCTGTAAGCAGGGCAATAAAGATTATTTTATCACAGTGGCTGAGTGTTTTTCACTTGCTACCCTGCCTTAGTGGTTTTACATGGAGACCAACAGATCTAGCTCCTAAACTCTCAATTAGAAGAAGTGCTATATGTCATTCTATTTGCATATCCACCCTTAAGGTGCTCCTATCCTATTGAATTGAATTGAATTTATTATATTTCTATGCCGCCCTTTTCCCAAAAAGGGACTCAGGACGGCTCATAACCCAAGTCAGGGGGGGGGGAATAGGGGATACAAATAGGGAAAAAAGACATGGACAAACAATACCACAATTTAAAAACAACTCAACAGGCACACCATTCGAGTGGGGACAGGAACTCATCAGCCCCAGGCCTGTCGGAACAGCCAGGTTTTAAGGGCTTTGCGGAAAGCCTGGAGGGTGGTGAGGGTCCGAATCTCCACGGGGAGCTCGTTCCAGAGGGCCGGAGCAGCCACAGAGAAGGCCCTCCTCCGGGTGGTCGCCAGCCGGCATTGGCCAGTAGATGGAATTCGGAGGAGGCCTAATCTGTGGGATCTAATCGGTCTAGTGGAGGTAATTGGCAGCAGGCGGTCTCTCAAGTACCCAGGTCCAATACCATGAAGGGCTTTATAAGTGACGACTAGCGCCTTGAAGCGTATCCGAAGACCAATAGGCAGCCAGTGCAGCTCGCGGAGGATAACGTGGGTGTACCGAGGTGCACCCACAATCGCTCGCGCGGCTGCATTCTGGACAAGCTGAAGTCTCCGAATGCTCTTCAAGGGCTGCCCCATGTAGAGCACATTGCAGCACTATCCTATGCTAATGTCCAACTGCACTTTAAACCAGTTTCAACAATATTTGTACAGATTGGGGCCCCTTTGGTAGCAAGTTGCTCAGTGTTCAGACTGGACAGATGAACAATTATCCCTCTGTTGGGTTGTGACTTGCTCACAATTTTTTCTGCCATGAATTGTTTTTATTTATGTGGGCAGAAGTTTTTGGACCTACATAGGTATATGTGTGTCTATGAATTTAAATTTGCACATAGACTGGAAAAGCATCAACATGGATGTAGCAAGTACAGCAACCAGCTTTAAAATAAAAACACTTAGCTTGATTTTTTTCCCAGCTTTTCCGCAATAAGGTCTGTTGTAGTTTGTTATACATCTTTTCAGTAGTGTATAATATTTCTCTGATATCCAGAACTTCAATAAGCTCTGTTCTAGATATAAAGCCCATCGAAAAAATGGAGTAGCTATTTTTTCCCATTGCATATTGTCACCTTGCAGCTGACACTAGAACACTATCTGTCGGCTGTGACCAGGGGGGCTTTTGCCCAGGTTCACCTGGTGCACCAGTTGTGCCCCTACCTGGACCGGGAGGCACTTCAAATGGTCACTCATGCCCTCGTCACCTCAAGGCTTGATTACTGTAATGCGCTCTACATGGGGCTGCCCTTGAAGAGTGTTTGGAGACTACAGTTGGTCCAGAATGCAGCCGCGCGAGTGATATCAGGTGTACCTAGATACACCCATGTTACACCTATCCTCCACGAGCTGCCCTGGCTTCCTATTGGTCTCCGAACACGCTTCAAGGTGCTGGTTATTACCTTTAAAGCCCTACATGGCCTAGGACCTGGATATCTGAGAGACCGCCTCCTGCCACATACCTCCCAACGGCCGATAAGATCTCACAGGATGGGCCTTCTCCAGGTGCCGTCGACCGGACAATGCCGGCTGGCGGCTCCTAGGGGGAGGGCCTTCTCTGTAGCTGCTCCGGCCCTGTGGAACGATCTACCCGCAGAGATCCGGACCCTTCCCCACTCTCTCGGCCTTCCGAAAAGCCACTAAAACCTGGCTATTCCGGCAGGCCTGGGGCTGTTGACCTCACGAACGAGGTCCAGCCCCACCCAGACTGAGTGTATGGTGTGTTGCTTTTAAATCTGTTTTCTCTTTTCCCTTTTTTAACTTTTTATCTTTTTAATCTTGTATGTTGTAAATCCTACGGGATTCCGGGCAGCTTATAAATTTATTAAATTACAATTAAATACAATTACCTGTGTAATGGGGTACAATCTTTTCAGCAACAGAAGAACTCCTGAGAAGGAGTCAGGGATAAATTCATGATCATGCAGGCATATGTATCAATATTGGATGCTAAATAAAAAAAGATAATGAATTATATGGAAGATGAGCAGAAATAATGGATCAAACACTAATGAAGGATATTCTTTTCTATTATTATTATTAACAAAAATGTATAATACACACACACAAAAGTTAGACGTACACCACATTTATACAATACGGTACGAACAGGAACTTCCTATTTTTTATAATAGCAATCATCAATCGATACTGCTCACCTTGTATTATTTCCCCTTCTGTTGTATTTCATTTGGATTTCACCATTCTTAACCCTCTTATTTTACTCATAACTATTGTTTTTTGAGTTTTGTTATATTCTTTCATTGATTTTTGTTTCTTTCCTCCATCCACCTATACCATCTATCCCATATCTGGTAGAATTCTGATCCTTCTTTTCCCTGGATTTCTTTAGTTAGTTTATCCATTTCGGCACAGTCCATAACCTTTCTTATTATTTCATCTTCATTTGGGGTTAATTTGTTTTTCCATTTCTGGGCAAAGGCAATCCTTGCCGCCGTAATTATATGTAGTATTAAATACTGGATTTCTTTTTTGTATTTCGCACACATAATTCCTAATAAAAAAAACTTCAGGTTTCCATTCTATTTTAACCCCTGTTATTGCCTCCAGCCAATTTTTGATCCTTTTCCAAAAAATTTTAGCCTCCTCACAAGTCCACCATAAATGTTAATATGTTCTGTGTATTGATTCGCATTTCCAGCATTTTGGGGAGGTATTTGTTGAAATTTTAGCTAACCTTGATGGTGCCAGGTGCCATCTGTAAAACATTTTGTACTGGTTTTCCTTGTATGCAACTGATAGTGTCATTTTTAAATTTATTCCCCCAAATTTTTCCCATTTGTCTAATTCAATATTATAGCCAAAGTTCTGTGCCCATTTTATCTCTAATGAAGGATATTCTAATCATTATTGATGATTTAAATGCAAAGGTTGGGGTGGGGGGAACTGTAGGAAACTAGACTAGAAAACTGTAATAATGAAGGACAATGGTTGATATGCAGAAAATGACTTGTTTGCTGCTAACATGTTATTTCAACAACCCAAACAAGATCTCCAAATGGACAACACTGTAATCCATATTCAGCAACGGATCAAAAAGTTTTTTGCTGACTAACACTACTACTCATCAGTTACACATCACAGAAATATGCAAGTGACTGACAAAGAATAGAAAGGACCAAACCCCATGAGACATATCCTCAAACTCATTCCTAAAGAATATATGATTGAGGTTAGAAAGGGATTCCAAGACCTGGATCTTGTGAATAGAAAGCGTGAAAAAGTGTGGGAGGAAATTAAAATAATTGTAAAAAAAGGAAGCTGGAAAGTATATTACAAGAACTGGGGGAAGACGAAGGCAACATTGGCTCTCAAACAAACGTATGGACATTACTAAAGAAAGAAGACTAATGAAACACAGATTTGATGATACATTTTTTTAAATTTTAAACACATAAGCACATCAACAAAAACAAACACATGACTTAAAAACAACATAGGAACAATAAGTTCCATCGTATATCATACCACAGTTCCGAATCAATTTCTTTGCAGTTAGTGTTCTATCTTTCATTCATAATCTCCTTATTCGTTATCCATTTTTATGTACATTTCTTTATTTATTTAAACTTAGCTACTTATGACCAAATATTATTTACCTATATTATGCTTTATATTTTTACTGTCATTTATTCTCTTACATACAGATTATAGATATACATTCACATAATTATTCTTTTTCTTTGCCATTCTTATATTATTATTATTCCATTTGGAAGGTTATAAGGTATAGTTTAAAATGCTTTGTTTACCATCCTTCGCACCTGCTACGACACCACCTCGTTTTCTCTTTCTTTTCTTTTCTCTCTCCCTTCCTTCTCTACTTCCTTCCTTCCTCGTCTCCGTCCCCTTCTTCCTTCCCTTACCTCTTCCCTACTCCTACCCTTTTTCTTCTCCTTCCTACCTTCTCTCCTTCTCTTTCTTTCTCTTCCTCCCTCCTCTTCTTCTTTTTCTCTCCCTTCTACCCACCTTCCCTTACCTCTTTCTTATTCCCTTACCTCTCCTCCACACTTCTTCTTCCTCTCCTACTTTCTCTCCTTCTCTTCCTCTCTCTTCTATCCTCCACTCCTTTCCTTTCCTTCGTCCCTCCATTCTCTACTTCCTTCCTCCCCCCCTTTCCTTCCTTCTTCTCTTCCTTTCTTTTTCTATTGTTATAGGTGTCTCTTTCAGATCCCAGTTCATGTTTTCTTGGGGATGGTATTTCCACAGATTTGATTTGAGAAAATTAGAGAACTTAATGTAGGCAATAAGAGATAAAGACATATTTGAATTTGGAATGTTCGGGTAGAAGGACAGAGCAAAACTGGAAGAACAAGGAATCTATTTAGAACATTAGAAAAAGTAGAGAAATCATGGAAGCACTCCAAGCTCATGTCAATGTCATAAGGAACAATCAGGGACTGGATTTGCCGACGGAACATAACGTTAAAAGAAGGTGGATGGAATACAAAAGAAAGCCTGTACAAGAAGACTGAGTCAGATAAGATCACATTTGAAAGAGAAGAATTTGATGATAAACCAACAGTGCTTGAAAAGGAAGTCAAATGGGTATAAATCAATTGTCAAATAAGAAAGCCCCGAGGTGGATGAAATCTCCACGCACCTCTAGAAGAAAGCTGGCATGGAAGATTATGACAGCTCTGTGCCAACAAATATGGGGGGGGGAAAAGCAATATGGCCCAAAGTCTGGAAAAGGACTATATCTGCATCCAAATTTCTAAAAAAGGGACAGATAACCAAACATTTTAATCATAGGGCAATGTCTTTAATGCACGTGCTAACAAGGTATTATTGAAAATCTTTTTTAAAAAAGAGATTAAAAAGGGAAGTATAATCGAATAGCAGACTTTAGGAGGAATGGTGGAGAGGGGGGGAAGATCATATAGCTAGTATTAAATGGCTGGTGGAAACAACAGGAGAATACTAAAAAGAACTCTACTTCTGTTTTATATTCTAAAATTTGGATGGTAATAGCAGTAGACTTATATACCGCTTCATAGGCCTTTCAGGCCTCTCTAAGTGGTTTACAGAGAGTCAGCATATTGCCCCCAACAATCTGGGTCCTCATTTTACCCACCTCGGAAGGATGGAAGGCTGAGTCAACCCTGAGCCGGTGAGATTTGAACCACTGACCTGCTGATCTAGCAGTAGCCTGCAGTGCTGCATTTAACCACTGCGCCACCTTGGCTCTTAGATTGGTGCCAATCATTAAATAGTTTGGAAGACTCTCAAAGCAAATGAGTGTACTTAAGCACCTGATTTTTTCGGAGAGGAAATCTCTACAATAATTAGAAAGCCACAAAATGTGGTAAGATAGAATGGCTTAACACTGCAAAAATCATGCCAGGTTGCACACTTGGTCTATGGAGTGAATAAAGCATAGATGTTATGTGCCTGGAAGAATTGAAGGCTGGAACCAGTTGAAGGAAGGTCCATTGAAGTCAATAAACTGGGGCATGCAAATGAGTTCAATTTGGTTGCATGAAGTGAAAAAGGCCTTGGAACAATCATTCTAACGGTAAAATAGGAGAAGAAAAAAGCTGGGTTTTCTTCAAATTTTAAGATAACAAACATAAATATACAGTAGAAAACTAGAATAATTTAAGATCATCCATAAGAAAATAGAAGTGGTTGGACAGATGTTATTTTCTATGCTCCAAAACTAATAACAATAGTGGGTGTGCAAAATAGATTCAAAACAGAATAATGATGAGCATAAAAGCACTGGAAACCCTACATAAACTCATGAAGGATTATGACATTTCATGTTAGAATGACCCACTCTGTAGTCTTCCCTGTTCCAATGCACAGGGGACTCTGCAAAACTGAAAGAAACTTGGATGATGGTACTGGAGAATCAGCGGTGGCTTTCAAATTTTTTTAGAACCTCTTCTGTAGGTGTGGCCTGCTTTGTGGGAGTGGCTTGCTGGCCATGTGACTGGGTGGGAGAGGCTTACCAGCCATGTGACCGAATGGGAGTGGCTTGGCAGTCATGTGACTGGGTGGGCGTGGCCAACTTGTAAAATGTGGTGAAACTCACTTAACAACGCTCTTGTTTAGCAACCAAAATGTTGGCTCAGAAACTCTGGCATTGAAGTGTGCAAGTCTTAAAGCTGTCAAGTTACAAGACCCTTGCACCCCTAACCCTTTAGGAAAAAAACTCCAGGGGTGTTCAAACTTGACAGCTTTAAGACTTGTGGACTTCAACTCCCAGAATTCCTCCTCCAGTCATGTTGGCTCAGGAACTCTGGCATTGAAGTGTGCAAGTCTTAAAGCTCTCAAGTTACAGGACCCTTGCACCCCTAACCCTTTAGAAAAAAAAACCCAGGGGTGTTCAAACTTGACAGCTTTAAGACTTTAAGGTTTAGATAGGACTCTTAGAGGCAGGAGGGTCAATTGGTGAGCCAGCCAATCAGTAAGCATCGGGCGGGGCAAGCGTGGTGCAGAGGGGGGTGGGAAGGAAGCTGGAACCGGTTCTAAACGGCACTGTAGATTTGTGGAATCTCTTCTATAGAAGAGGTTAGAACTGGCAGGAACCCACCCCTGTGGAGAATACTGTTTTGCATTCCTATTTATTTAATTTTGTTTTATGCATCGAATTTATATCCCACTGATCTCACAGGAGGAAAGGAAATCAAGTCTGGATGCTCATTGGCATCAGGAAACAAAAACTATTGCATTTTGGACCCTTCAGGCTGACTGATGCATCTCTACGGAAAAGAGTATAATGTTGAGCAAAGTGGATGGAGAAAAGATTGAGAGCACATGAGGGGCTAGACAGAAGACTAGAACCAGAGGTGGGTTCCTACCAGTTCGCACCTATTCAGTAGAACCGGTTCGACAAATCTACCGAACCGGTTAGAAGAGGTTCCACCAGTGGACCCGGAAAGCAGGCCACACCTATAGAAGAGGTTCCAAAAAATTTTGAAACCCACCACTGGTCCTTGGATATGATTATTCTACACTATCATGCTCATATTTATAAAACTCAGTGCCTCTGTGAAAGGTAAGGATGACTCCTGCGTTTGTGGTGTAATCAGAACATTGCGTGTGTTGAAGTTGTTTTAACGCAAACCAAACATGCCTTTTAAAAAACAACTTTACATCATATTCTTATGCATGCCAGTGCTGTGTGTGAGGTAATTTAAGGTGGTTCTGACAAGTGTCGTCGGCATCTTCATATCCGGTCACATGGGCGGCAAGACACTCCCATCCAGTCACATGGACAGCAAGCCACTCCCACAAAGGAGGCCACACCCACAGAGTAGGTTCGAACAATTTTTGAAACCCACCACTGACTAGAACCTACAGATAAACACCTGTAAGAACTGTGTAATGTGACAAAAGACAGGATAGCTTGAACAGTTTTAACTATCTAATACCCAAGACTTAGTTAAAACCTGATGGAACATAACAGATTTAAGGAAGATCAGCCACTAGTACCCTAATAGGGATAATGATGAAAACCTAAGTTTGTATTCCTACAGTTGAAGATAGCCTTTCCCAGTCAATCTTTGCAGCTGTCACTATGGACATGCACAGGGACAGAGTCAATGATAAAAGTACATAATAGCAACATTTATGTCATGTTGCCCTGCACGTGTTAGCGTTTTGACATCACTGAGGTTCACTGCAAACCTTTCTGTGATCCTTCCATTCTTTTTTTTGTTCCAGGCAAAATGCAAACAGTAAAAAAAGGTTTAAAAATCAATTTTATATGTAATACTATAGTACGATTTCCTCCCCAATGGATGGGAGAGGCTGCAGATTGAACACATTATTATTTAGGAAGAAATCCAAATAAGGTGGTTTCTGAGTATATGCATCTATGGATACGCAATGTTGGCCTTTTGTTTAAGCCATAGTTTCAGTGAAAAAATATTAAAGGCTGCCACACTCAAATCAATATGGGCTTAAAAAGTAATTAATTGTAATTAAATTAATGTATAAAGAGTGGTCAAAATATCTGACAAACCAATCCAGTCAATCTCACATGGTTTACCAACAAATGCGCAATAGACATTTGCTCGCCGACAAAACCGCGATGTCAAAATTGCTAATTGATTTTTGACAATAGTGCGCCGACAAATACGTGATGACAAAATCGCGCATACGTATGTTATAACCCTAACCCTAACCCTAACCCTAATTTTTTTTCGATTTTATTGTGCTTGTCATCCCACTTTTGTTGGCGCGATTTTGACGTCGCGAATTTGTGGGCGCGATTTTGATGTCTCGGTTTTGTCGTCGCGGTTTTGTCGTCGCGCATATGTCTATCGCGCAATTGTCGGGTCACGATCTCACATACTATTGTTCTGCAACAGACTGATAGTGAAAGTGCCGGATTATCTTTTCCAAAGCCTCTTCTTGGTTTTTCTGTAGAAGAAGGTTTTGCAAAACATCCAGACAACTGTGACTGGTCTGGTATCCAAGGGGACTGTGTGCTGGACTGACTGCACTTCCCCTTCAGCCAAGTTCTTGAATGAAACAATTTAATTTGCAAGGCAGAAAAATATTATTTAAAGAATCCCTCAGACGGAGGCACAGGAAGAGGAGAGAAAGAGACCGAGATAATACCTCTGTGCATGAGTGACTAATCTGGATAGCCTAAGAAAGATGAGTCTCTGCTGTCAATAAATCAACTCATTTTGTTTTCTTTCCACCTGTCCTCCATGTGAATTGCCCATATGAGCAATTCTACTTCATGAAACCCCATAGGGATGATATCCGTATCACAGGAAGAACTGTGGCCATAGATCACTTTGGTGCCTCGGCTAATTTTAAAACAACCGTGGCAGGTGCTCTTTTCTTTGAGATTACTTGGAGCCAATGCCTGGAAAATAAGGGATGATATTCTTCCCTGACCAGCATTATTCATTTTCCTCTGTGCTCTTCAGAGAGCTTACCGTGCGCTAAATAGCAACTGAATTTCAATTCAGTATTCTGGCATAAAAACTAGCAATAGTTATCAGCAACTTTCTTTGAGAGATCGCTCAATGGTTAAGGCCGAGAAACAAAATGCCCGTGCTTACCCTGACAGTGTGTTTGTTCAGGGATGGGTTCCTGCCAGTTCTAACCTCTTCTATAGAAGAGGTTCCACAAATCTACAGTGCCATTTAGAACCGGTTCCAGCTCCCTCCCCCCAGCCGTCTGCCCATCATCAAGATGAAGAGCGAGAGGAGGAATTCTGGGAGTTGAAGTCCACAAGTCTTGAAGCTGTCAAGTTTGAACACCCCTGGGGTTTTTTTCTAAAGGGTTAGGGGTGCAAGGGTCTTATAACTTGACAGCTTTAAGACTTGCACACTTCAATGCCAGAGTTCCTGAGCCAACATGACTGGAGGAGGAATTCTGGAAGTTGAAGTCCACAAGTCTTGAAGCTGTCAAGTTTGAACACCCCTGGGGTTTTTCTCTAAAGGATTAGGGGTGCAAGGGTCTTGTACCTTGACAGCTTTAAGACTTGTGTGGTTCAAATGCCAGAGTTTCTGAGCCAACATCTTGGTTGCTAAGCAAGAGTGTTGTTAAGTGAGTTTCACCACATTTTACAAGTTGGCCACGCTCACCCAGTCACATGACTGCCAAGCCACTCCCATTCAGTCACATGGCTGGCAAGCCACTGCCATCTGGTCACATGGCTGGCAAGCCACTCCCACAAAGCAGGCCACACCTACAGAAGAGGTTCTAAAATATTTTGAAATCCACCACCATGTTTATTGTACTTGTTTAATCAGGTACTAGGTTCTCCTAACCCCAAAACCTGGAGGAAAAGCCTCGGCCTGTACATATGTACACTACAGGCTTATATTTTCAAGAGTGACCAGTTGGAACAATGCCAATGTTTGCTTTTGAAGAAAAATGCAAATTGGAGCAGGTTGTTAAGGAAAAGAAATGATCAAAATCAAATTATAATTAATTCATGGTCTACCTAAATTTAAATGTTACCTATTAACATGGAGAGAGAGATATTGTACCTATTTACCAATGAGTCCTCAAAGCAGTGGTGGGATTCAGCCAGTTCGCACCTGTTCAGGAGAACCGGTTGGTAACTTTCTAAGTAGTTCAGAGAACCGGTTGTTGAAAGAAATCTCCTTTTGTTTTTTCCCCACTTTACAGGGCTAATCCTGTAAGGAAGGCAGGAAGGAAACATTCTAGTGTTGTTTCTAGCCTAATCTTTATTGCCCTGCTTACAGAAACAGCCTCTCCAGTTAACCCTTATTACATTGTCACAGCTAAGGCAAAGCGCCCATCAACCTGAGTGACACTGAGTTGGCCACGCCCACCCAGTCACATGACCACCGAGCCCCACCTACCCAGATGGTCATTAGGGCAGAGAACCGGTTGTTAAATTATTTGAATCCCACCACTGCCTCAAAAGCAGAGCTGATCAAAGAAAAAGAAATGCCAAATCATTGTTTTGGCACCACAGGCTCTGCTGAATATACAGTAGATGCGTGGATCTGTTTTGTTGTCTCCAAAATTTCCTTAAATGTCAAGTTCCTTTATTATATTTATAAAGACACACACTTGTGAAGTTTGGAATAATTTTATCAAACAAACAGAAGAGAGCCAAAATTTCCTCAAATACATGAGGAAAGGTCTCAGCTACAGATAAGTCTTTCATCTCCTTGAAAGTGATGATGAGAAATAAAATCCCAAGACAGATGTATAGGGTGAAAGGAGAATATTCCATAGATAAATCACTAAACAAAATGCATGCAAGTGAATGAATACGATGGAAATCTGGGGATCAAAACAAATATTGCAGCAATGGATCCTGAGCAAGATGAGGAAGAGACAATGAAAGAAGGAAATGGTCAAAGAGCAAAATACAAGAAGTGGGATACATTTTCAACAATGTACAGAAAGCTACTTTGAGATACAATATAGGGGACAGATGCAATCAAAGCAGCAACCCCCCCCCCCAAAAAAAATGAGTTTCACTAGCTTTGAAGATTCACAACAGCAAAGTAGCTTGACAGAGTAGGGAAATATTTTTTTCCCGAGGTCTATACAACTCATTTGCCTGGAAATGGTTTGTATATCCTTTGGATATAAGCTAAGTTTTAAAGGCTCCTCAGTGTGAAGAAATTGACATTTATCAAAAGCCGAATCTTATCTATGTTATTGGGAAGGAACAATATGGCCCTCTCAATATGTTAAATTCTTTTTCATTCCAGGTGAGAATTGAGTTCTTAATAAAAAAAAGAGTCACTTCACCTCTTCTGTTTTTACTTTTATCATAAATGAACAACACATTGAGTCAGAAGTGAAGCTTAATTCCCATGCAGCAGATATGACATCCTAGAAATCTGCTGTTTGTTGTTATTGGTTATTTTAAAAACTAGTTATTGTGATATTTTTGAAGAAAATGTAAATATTATTGCACCTTCAAACTTTAGAGGGCCAATAGAGGGCTTGGAGTCCAGTTGCATATTACGAGCAACCTTTAGAGATTGGCACCTTGCTGGTATTCTCTGAGCAGTGGCAGCAGAGGTGGGTTCCTACCAGTTCGCACCTATTCGGTAGAACCGGTTCGTCAAATCTACCAAACCGGTTAGAAGAGGTTCCACCAGTGGACCCGGAAAGCAGGCCACACCTACAGAAGAGGTTCCAAATTTTTTTGAAACTCACCACTGGTCCTTGGATATGATTATTCTACACTATCATGCTCATATTTATAAAACTCAGTGCCTCTGTGAAAGGTAAGGATGACTACTGCGTTTGTGGTGCAATCAGAACATTGCGTGCGTTGAAGTTGTTTTAACGCAAACCTTTTTGCCTTTTAAAAAACAAGTTTACTTCATATTCGTATGCATGCCAGTGCTGTGTGTGAGGTAATTTAAGGTGGTTCTGACAATTTTCGTTGGCATCTTCATATCCGGTCACATGGGTGGCAAGCCACTCCCATCCGGTCACATGGGGGCAAGCCACTCCCACAAAGGAGGCCACACCCACAGAGTAGGTTTGAATAATTTTTGAAACTCACCACTGAGTGGTAGGCCTAAAAAATGGAGGGGGAGGGAAAAACAAGAGAAGATTGGCTTAAAAGTGGGGGGGGGGGACTAAAGGATGCTCTTAGGCCACCATTGGAAATGAAACTTGCTGTCAATGCAGGGCTTTGCACAAACATATTACATTCAAGAACAACTAGGTGCTACCAAGAACACAGAGAAACAGAAAATCACACATTTCCTGACAGTGGCTAAAGCAGATGCCTTGGTGTGAGCAATATATTTACATACATGGAGGAAGAAAAAAATATCTCTCTGGTTAAGCAGATATAAAGATGGTCATGGTGGTGCAGTGGCTAAAATGCAATACTGCAAGCTACTTCTGCTAACTGCCAGCTGCCAGCAGAGTTCAGCAGTTCGATTCCCACTGGCTCAAGGTTGACTCAGCCTTCCATCCTTCCGAGGTGGGTAAAATGAGGACCCAGAGTGTTGGGGGCAATAGGCTGACTCTGTGAACTGCTTAGAGAGGGCTGTAAAAGCACTGTGAAGCGTTATATAAGTCTAAGAGCTATTGCTATTTTATGGCAGTGGGTGCCCTTATCACAAAAATGAACAACCCAGTGAGATACGACATCAGAAAGGCACTACTAGCATGAGAATGTAGTTGAAGTAGAACTGGACCGAATGGAAACAAGAACAATTATACATATAGTCCTTGATCAGGGCCAGATTTAGATGAAAAGAGGCCCTAGGCTATTCCACTTATGAGGCCCTTTCACCTCTCATTTTTAAGTTTGTAAATTACATGAGAGACAATAAAATACATCATTACTGTGATGTATATCAATATATATCAATATATATAGCTGGCCTCCCGACGGAGGGCGGCTCTGCTCTGCGGCAAAGGCAGCGAGGCCAGCCGCCTCCCCTGCTGCGCTCAGCTGCCCGGCTCGGCCCCCTCGCCCTCACCTGCCTGGCCGCTGGTGGGCTCCGCGTCGACGGGGCGGCTACTGGGAGCGGCCGCGCCTCTCGCCCGACCGCCGGTGCCGGGAACGTGGGCGAGCTCCCCAACTGCCATGGCACTGGAACGATCTTAATCAATACATTTTTATGTTTGTTTATTAGTCATATGCGTAGAATTTCTCCTTATTTTCGGTTCAGTGTTTTAGTGTTCACTGTTTTTAGAATAGTGTAATTTTAATTTTGCTAACAATTTGAATGTAGGCCCCTCTTGATCTTGAGGCCCTAGGCTGAAGCCTGGTTAGCCTATAGGAAAATCCGGCCCTGTCCTTGATGTATACATATTTATTTGGTGACTACCTGAAGTGACCATGACACTAATAAAAGTGACTTATGACTGTTTTCCCCACTTACAGCTGCTGCAGAACACACCTGATCAAAATTTGGATGGTTGCAGTGTCCCTGGGTTATGTGATCACCTTTTGTGACCTCTGGACAAGCAAAGTCAATGGAAAAGTTAGATTCACTTAACAATTGTGTCACTAACTTAACTGCAGTGATTCACTTAACAACTGTGTCATAAAATGAGGCAAAACTCACTTAACAACGGTCTTGCTTAGCAACATAAATTTTGGGCTCAATTGTGATTGTAAGGACTACTGTACTTGCCATAGTGAACTGTTCTGACCCCCCTCCTCCATCCAGTAACGAAAGCCGAGACAAGCTTAACTAGAATGTACTTTAATAGCAAGACACCAAAACCTCAGTGGCTGAAAGCCAAGCAAACAAACAGATAAGGACTTTGGCAGCAAGTCAGACAAATCTTGGCAGCAATTCAGACAAACCTTGGCAGCAATCCAGCCTGCCAAGTTAGTTACGTTCTTTTTAGTCAATGCGTTGACTTCTGCAAGAGGGGCATGTCACAAGCAGTCTTTTTTATAGTCTGGAGAGGAGCCTAATGACCACCAGCTGAGCACAATTACCTCCTGTAATTGCGTAATTGTTCCTGACACCGAGTAGCTCTTCGATAGCGTGCATCAAGGAACGACTCACTGCTGGCTTCTGGATCACTCTCCCTTGTCTCCTCCCCACTGGTCCAAGGCTCAGGCACCACCTGGTGGCCAACCAGTCTCTCTGCGCCCTGCTCGGAGTCAGAACCCTGTCCAGGGTCCTTCACATCCTCCAGGGCCGACTCATAGGGCCCCTTGCTGTTGGAGTCTGGTGGCAGCTCCAACGGCTCCTGCTGGGCCACAACAGTGAACAAACAACAACTGAATGAGTTGATTCCTGGATTATAGCTCAAATGGAAAATAAAAAACCTTAGAAAATGCCTGAACTCCAAAGAATTAAAGACATTGATTCTAAGAAAGCATTATCACATCCTGGCATGAATGCGACACTTTGCAAAATTGGCAGTTGCAAAAGAATTTTCTAAGCTGGATGGATCAGCACATAGTACTGGATAAGAAAGAACATGACTTTGTGTGTTTAACATGTCACTCATGCAGCTTTATACATATGCCCTTTGGGTTGTGTTCTGCTTCTGAAGTGTTTCATCGACCATGCAACAACTGATAGAAGGCATTCCAGAAACAATGTAGAATATCCTACTTGTATATGGCATCATAGAAGTCCGCAATGGCTGAGTAAAACGGGTACTAGAAAAAGCCAAAAACATTCCATTGGACAAAAGGAAATGCTGTTTCAAAGTTCAAAAAATACAGAACCGAGAGAAACATTGCTGAAACATTAATGAAAGACAATGTTAACCCACACCAAAATAAAAACCATGACGTGCCAGAACCGGCATTCCACAAAGGCTCAGAAGATCTGGGGCATGGTAAATTACGCCTCCAAATGTATTCTCATACCACAAATCTGCAAGCATTAATTTGCAAAGATGCCATCTGGCATCATCCTACCTCACTCATTAGAGTTCACAATTTTAGTCAGCCTACATGAAGGGCACATCGAGATTGAGAAATCCAGAGACAATACCCTGCGCTGAAGTACAGATAGTTTAATGTTCCGTTAGACTTATTATTCTAGCTTACCAATAGAATCTTTCAGAGATTATAATATTTTTGGGCCCTAGGGGGAAAAGAAGGCATTTACTTGTTCATATTACATGACAAAAATTATGCTGTGATTATTTCTGACGCTCCCTGCCAGCTTCCTACAGCAATATCAATGGGGAAGCTGGCAGGAAATTGGAAGCTGCTATTGTTCCTACTGCTTTTTGCCTGCTTGTGGTCATTCTGTATCGCTGATTAGATAAAGAAATATCTCTGAAATGAGGCCCCATAGGTTATGGGTCATTTAGCAGTATTTAGATTTAAACATGTGATGTAAAATTCCAAGCATCTATAATTAAATGGCAGAAGCTGACATTAGGATGGTCAAGATTTTCTTGAGAATCCAGGAGTGGTAAAAAAATCCTTGTCTTCCTATTATGAATTATAGGATATTTCATATAGTTATGTGGGAAGTTATTATCCAGCCCTCTCCAAGAACAATGAAGTATCCTAGGAAATATTGAAAAGGCAGAATATTTCTCTGAATATGAAAAGAAAGAAACATGTTTTAAAAGACAGAATACCTGCTTGAAGCTTCCTGCCCATCCCCACTGTTAATGGGCCATTAAGAAGACCAAACTAGTCCCTTTTACATAATAAAGACTTCTCCACTGCAGCCCCAGGGGGAATGAGAGTAAAGACATGATAATATTGGCCCTTTACTCAACTGACCACATGGCATCTAAGAACTCAACTAAACCTGAATTCAAAACACAGCCCAGAGAGTTGCCCCTACATGGCCCTATGGGAGTCTGACAACCAATCAGAATACATTTCTTACACAGGAACAGGAAACAGAGAGGTGGGACTGAACAGGTTATAAAAAGCCTAGCAAGCCCCTCCCTCAGCCCTTCTCTTCTTCTCCACCAACATTGAAGCATGTGATCCCCTTTTCTGTTCAGGGCTCAAGCCATGTGGTCCTGTCCACCAATAAACATTCTTTCCAAGCAGCCTCCATGTCTCCGGTGTCTTTTTCCCCACTTGGAGCTGAACCCAGAAGGACATTTATCTCATCATTTCATAATGTTGTAAGTTTCCATTTAGTTTGGGAAGAACAATAATGACACAACTTCCAATCATCGGTCTCAAGAAGCCCAATAAAGATTCTGTTATATTAAGTTAAAGACTGAAAGACACACTTGCAATTCCATGCATATGACAGAACTGTCTCCTTGTTCATTCTTACTAGAAGAAAATATCAGAGCAAAAATCCCAAAATAAGGGAGATCTCAAGCCAAAGTTGAAGTGCAAAGCTCACCACAATTCAATTGGATCAAACTAGAATCAAAATAGGTTCAGTTTTATGTAACTGAAAACCAGTGACGTGCAGTCAGTTGAGGCAGGGGAGGCACAGCCTCACCACTCCCATCATGAAAAGAAAAAAAATGTAAAAGGAAAAAGGCGAGAACTGAGATCAGGCTGAGCTAGTTGCTCCCCCACGTGGATGATTCTGCTTAACTGTTTAAAAAAGCCTCTAAAAAAGTGCCCTCTACTATGAGGCAGGAGAACTCTGTGCCTCATCTAGTCTGACTTTAGGTGTTTTAACTCAAGTAGAGTTAAGCAAGGGTTAAAAGCCTAAAAATTCCTGATGTAGGTGAGGCACGCAGTTCTCCTGCCTCATAGTAGAGGGCGCTCATTTGGGCGGGGCTTCTTCAGAGGACCCGAGGCAAGAGCAGAGTTGAAATCCTCCCTGAAACAACTGAAAAAGGTACGTCTGGGTCGGAGGTAGGGGGAGTTGAAGTCCACAAGTCTAAAAAAATTTGAAACCCACCACTGTGTCAGTGCCTCACCAGCCATAAACCTCACCGCACGTCACTGCTGAAAACAGTCTCTAGCTTTATCCCAAAACCTGATCAGTCTAAAGGATTAACAGCAGAAAGTTTAGAATAACTGGTAATAACAAAGAATATGTTGTTACTATATGAGTTACATGGCATAGATACGTAATGACCTATCTGACTGTAGACCTAGATGCAACACTTCAAGAGTGTTGAATGTTGCATAATTGAATTATTTTGCTTAGAAAGAGGGGCCATGAGGATATAGTTATTTACCAAAAATTGAATCTACCATCATACAAAACTGTTCTGTCCCCCCTTCTCGGCTCATTAACAGACGACAGGCAAACAAACTTAAAAGGAACTCTCTTTATCAGTTCTCGGCTCAGACTGGCTGCGAGCCCCCAAAATAACATAAATACAGTCTCCGACAAGAATGCAAAACAAAACTCTTACAAGCAATGCACTTCTCCAAGTGTATCCTTGAATCAGGGTTACAGAAAGCCAATCACTTCTCCAAGTGTCTTCAAATAAACCACGACTGACGATCAATGAATCTTGCACGAATGAATGAACGAACCAAGGAACGTTGACTCCTGCAACCAGGGCGTGGCACCATCCGTCCTTTTATCTCCAAAACCCCACTAACGAGCCCCAGCTGCATCGTTAATCTTGCATCCCGAAAAGACTCACAGAAGACTGTGTGGGAGAGGTCTGGGTGATAACTTCCTACAGACTGGGACCAAGTTATTTGAAGTACTAAGTGTACTTTTGCAAAGTAGTCTGGCCCAAAGATTGTGTCTTAAGGACTCATTTGAAAGCCTTCCATGAAGACGTATAGCGAAGCTTTCCCAGTAACACCCCTGCCTAAGTATAATTTTGGAATTTCAATGGTATTTCCATCCTCACTGAACGTTCCAGCCTGATAACAAACAATAATTAGATGTAATCAACTAAAACCCAGTAGAACAATCAGAAATAATATGAATGAGACAGCTGCCTGAGGAGGAAGGCCTTGGCTCCTTTCCTAAAATAAGAAAGATTGCCAGCTGAAGTCTTTGAACACCAATCAAAAGTCCCAAGGAATTGCTTTTCATAATTTGCTAAGGAATGCATTGGATCTGCTTTTCAGTTGTCATGGGCCTTGGAAAACCATTCAAAAGCTAAAAGCAATGCAGATCAGTCAGTTTATTCATGCAGCTTCTTGTGGAGATAAGCAGAAGACTGATTGACAATGTTAGTTATTAAGTAACGGCAGCAAGACTCTTGGTGGCGCAATACTGGAAGAAGAAAGACTTGCCTACAATTCAAGAATGGACTCTGAAAGTTATAAACTTAGCCGAAATGGCAAAAATTTCAGCATATCTCAAAGAACATTCAAACGAGAGATATAAACGAGACTGGAAAAAATGGATTGATTATACACAAATTAAATATGGGACTAAGAAACTCCAGATAGCTTATGCTTAACATCAGTAATAACTTAAATTGTTTAAAATTTGGGTAACAGTAAGAAGCTGAGCTCAATGTAGAGACATTTTAGACTGTGATTGTTAAAAAGTTATACCGTGTATGGGTTCTGGGAAGTCGGGGGGAGGGAAGGGAGGTGGGGTTCTAGGGGGAGGGGGGGAGGGGGAAAATATAATATGTGTTAAATTCTAAAGTATATGATTGCACTTGTATACTGTGGCTTTTTAATGTTAGTGTTAAAATAGAACAAGCTGAATATATTGGAACGTAATAGAAGTAAACCAAAGGGAGGAGTTGAGTGAAAGAAGAAAGAGGGTGGAGAGGGTGAGAGAGAGGAGGAGGAGAAGGAAGGGAGGGAATGGATGAAGAGAGGGAGTGATAGAGGGGGAGGGGAAGTAGGTAGTAGAGGGGTATGTAAGAAGGAAGAATGAAAGTTGGAGGGGGTTGAAAGAGGGTGTATGGTGGGCCAAGGTGGTATATTGGGTTTGTATTGTAGGGGGCATTTTCTATATAAGTGAAGGCTGTGTTTATTACTCAATGTTACATGCTCCGGTTATGCACAGTAAACATGTGATTGTATAGAATGAAATGGAAATAAAAAATATTATGTGGACAATGTTAGTTTCACCCCTGTCCCTGCAAGGACTTAGAACAGTCTGGCATTCTGATGGAGCAGGGCTGGGGCAGAGAACAATGGTACGCTGAAGGAGCCCCTCTTCCTTCCAGTGTCTTTAACTGGCCTGAGCAGTTGAGACCTATTCAGACACGAACACTTGTGTTATCACATCATGTTTTTGAGGGCCAATTCCAAATCACTGCCCTTCGAGCATAACGCTTTTCAGGGAGAAAATTAGGTAACCTGCTAGTCATTCTTTCAGCAAAGAATGGATCATGCTTGAATCAGATCTGAGATATTTTTTTGGAAAGCTTGTCCGTCCGAAATCACTTGGAAATATAATACGTGTCATACTTCCAGGTTGAATGTGGAATTGGAGAAAACTAATGAAATGGTGATCCTAAATGCGGAAGGGGACAGAAACATCTCGCGGGCTTTCCTATTATCTGGACTTCCTAGACCCATACATATTCCTGTTGCTTTTATTTCTGAATTTTAGGTGCAACACTTAACATGCATGGTGTGTTGTCAGCTTCCTTCTGGTTATTTGCCTGCTCACACTCAACCTTTACTGATGTACTCATAGGCACCAATAAAAGTCTGCAAGAAAAAGGGGCATTCATAAAACTAGACAAAGAGCATAGAAATTGCATTTGCAGTTATAACAATATTCGTCATACATGATGGAAACACACATGCATATCTTTTGCCATAATCCTGTGTGTTGTGACTCAGCAGCAGCTTGCTGTGAGTTGCATCGGGATGCAGGAATAATGAGCAGCTGTTGCTCATTAGGGTCGTCTTCTGCAGATAAAAGACGGATGGTGCCACGCCTTAGTGGCAGAAGTCAACGTTCATGGTTCGTCGTTCGTCGTGTGTGGTTCATCGTTTCGAGATTCAAAGAGGCACTTGGATAAGTGATTTGCTTTCTGTAAACCTGATTCAAAGAGGCACTTGGAGAAGTGATTTGCTTTCTGTAAACCTGGTTTGCTGTAAGAGCTTTTTGTTTTTGCTTTTGCTGTGTAACGTTTTGCCAGAGACTTTATCTACATTTATTTTGGGCTCGCAGCCAGCTTGAGCCAGGACTGATAAAGATATTTCCTTTGAAGTTCGACTGTCATTTGTGAACGAGCGAAGAGGGGGGTCAGAACCCCTGTGTATGAAGATAACAAGATGAAGGCATGCCCCTTCTCTGTGTTTTTTTTAATTGAAAAGTTTTAATAACTTTTACAAAACTTTCCTCTTTCCCTTCCCTCCCCCCACCTCAGCCCTCCCCCCACCCTCCAACCCTCCTTCCCCCCAATTTCCCAGAGCAAAATACAGGGTATAAACATTTAACAATCATACACTAACATAAGCTAACTAACTATAGTATCCTACCTCCCTCTTGTACTTTAACTCCCCTTTTATTAAACTAGATTTAGATAAATTATAACATTCCTTGTTCATTCATAAGCTAATTGAAATTTCTTAGTCCGATATTTATTTTGAATGTAATCAATCTATCTTCTCCATTCCAACTTATATTTCTCATCTGAATGGTCCTTCAAATATGCTGAGACTTTGGCCATCTCTGCTAAATTTACTACTTTTAAGGTCCATTCTTGAATAGTAGGCAATTCTTCCTTCTGCCAGTACTGCGCCACCAACAATCTTGCTGCCGTTATTAAGTTCAGAATCAAATTAGTCTCTATAACTGTACAGTTATACCTAGCAAGAACAGCTGAGGAGTAAACTTTATCCTCTTTTAAAAAACATTTTGTATAATCCACCATATATTTTTTATCCAAAATGCTTTAACTTTTTTTACAAGTCCACCATACATGATAATACGTAGCGTCAACACAATCACATCTCCAACATTTGGATTGCAAATTCGGATACATACAAGCTAGCTCCCCTTCTCTGTGTTAAATGGGTTATCCCCCCCCCCACCCACTAGCAACCCTGAACAGCATCTCTGCTTTCACATCCTAGTGACTGATTCTTTCCCTGGCACAGCTTTCTAAATCCTAGGTTATAACATTATGGGAAAGTATATGAATTCAGGAGCATTTCCCTTTCCTCTCTCAGGGCCCTGCTAGCTGTGTTGGGCCCAGTTCCACATATTTACAGGTGAAGCCACATTGTAGCAAGTGACACAGACAGATGACATATTTATTAGTTTGCCAAGGCCTCCCTTGTTTATAGAAGCCTCGCCCAGCTAAACAAAACAGTCTGCTTCCCATTGGCTAATTGAGATGCCCCCCCATTGAGAGCCTTAGCAAAGTGCTTGATGAGGCATAAAATGATGATTAATTAATTGACTGCACAGTTGATCATCAAACTGAGAGGTTTATGATGCTCACAGCGGCGACCAGGCTTTTCTTCAACATCTAACAGCATGCTCTGTCCTGCTGCTGTCTTTGTTATGACCTGATCTGGGATACCTTCCATTCAGGCAGGGGGAAATGCGGGATGGGAAAAAAAAGTTTTGGGCGAAAGGCTTGATGAGATACAGACTCTTTTGAATGCTTTCGGAAGTTATCTGAGATGAAAGGTGAAGGCAAACCCTCGAACCTTTCTTTTCTGGCATTGAAACCCAATCGTTCTTTTGATTTTTTTTCATAGGCACAATTGCTTTCCATATCTGACATCTGATATTATAGCATTCGGTAGAACCGGTTCGTCAAATCTACCGAACTGGTTAGAAGAGGTTCCACCAGTGGACCCGAAAAGCAGGCCACACCCACAGAAGAGGTTCCAAAAATTTTTGAAACCCACCACTGCCACACACACAGACAGACAGAGAGAGAGAGAGAGAGAGAGAAAGAGAAAGAAAGGAAGAAATAATTAAATAAATGAAGAAAAAAGAAAGAAAAAGAGCGAGAGAGAGATGAAAGAAAAAAAGAAAAAAGGGACAGAGAGACAAAAGGAAGGAAAAAAAAGAGATGGAGAGAGAGAGAGAGAGAGAGAGAGAAAACACATGGCTGGCAAGCCACTCCCACCAGGTCACATGGCCAGCAAGCCACTCCCACAAAGGAGGCCACACCCACAGAGTAGGTTCCAAAAAATTTTGAAACCCACCACTGAGCAAAACAGTTACTTGACAACTGATCCAGGCTATGTAGGACACACCTTGCCTGCTACCACTTGGGATTTAGCTACTAGTGATCATCCACATAATCTTCCTAATCTTCCCAAAATAGCCCAGCCAAACATCATTGGTGAAAGAATTTAGCAAACCTGGGCAATTTAGTCCTCTGGGAATTAACAATGGCCAACTTAAAGAAGAGCGGACCATTCAGAGTTCTTAATAAACCCCATAAGATTTTACAATAAAAGCCTATGCTCCCAGTTGAAAATGCCTCAAATTCAATTATTTGGCTCTTGACTTGGCAATCAAAGTGAGGCTCCTCAACTTGTGGGCTTTGATATCTATGTATAGAAATTAGCAAACACAGAATAGCAAATAGAATTTAGACTTACAGTATATATTACTTCACGGTGCTTCCCGGCCCTCTCTAAGTGGTTCACAGAGTCAACATATGGCCCCCAACAATCTGGGTCCTCATTTTACCAACCTTGGAAGGACGGAATCAGGGGTGGGTTTCTCGCCCCGTTCCAACCGGTTCGGTTGGAACGAGGCCGGCGGCGTCCTTGCGCATGTGCGTGGCGCGCGCGAGCGTACTAGCGTCTGTGCGATGCTCCAGCTGCTCCTGGAGGATCGCGCAGGCGCTGTATGCGTCCTGCGCATGCGTGGAAGCTCAGAATTTGGCAAAACCGGGTAAGGAGCGGGCGCGGGCGCGCGCGGGCGCGCGGGCGCAAGGGAGGCCCTTCGCCGTTCCCGGAAGTTACTTACTTCCGGGTTCGGCGACCAACCAGATCGCAGGGACCGCCGCGAGCCGGTTGAAACCCACCCCTGGACGGAATGCTGAGTCAACTTTGAGCCGGTGAGATTCGAACGGCCAAACTGATGGCAGCTGGCAGTCAGCAGAAGTAGCCTGCAGTACTATGTTCTAACCACTGCCCCACCACAAGATGAGGCTTTCCAGATAAGAGCAAATCACTAGAAACAGGAAATAGTTGAATGCCTCACCTTCATTAAAACATTTTGATGCACCCCTTCAAAGTATTTAACATTCCTGTGGATTAAGTTTCTTCTCCTTCCACAACGCTTTACAGTCAAGTTCCCGTAAATACGTGCAAAATGTTGCCCTGAAATTTCCTGCAATATATTGGCCTCCCTTCTGTATAAATGTTCCACCAGCCGTCATCATGAGCAATTTGCTAATTTCTTGTAAAAAGCAGAGGAACATCAGATCTCCGCCCCAAAGAAAAACCACTGGCTTCTGCATTGCATTATTTTCATCCAAGCCTCATTTTCCAGTAGGGACTTGCAGTCAGGGGAGGCAGAGCCTCACCACTGTCATCATGAAAAGAAAAGAAAAATGTAAAAGGAAAAAGGCTGAGCTAGTTGCTGCCAGAGTCACAGTGGATGACTCTGCTTAGTGCTTAACTGTTTTAAAAAGCCTGTAAAAAAGTGCCCTCTACAGGAGGAGGCGGGAGAACGACGTGCCTCATCTAGTCTGGTGTTTTATGATCACTCGAGCAGAGTTAAGCAAGGGTTAAAAGCCGAAAAATTCCTGACGTAGATGAGGCACGTCGTTCTCCCGCCTCCTCCTGTAGAGGGCACTTTTTTATGCCTTTTATGCCTCACCAGTCATAAACCTCACGCACATCACTGTTTTCCAGGAAGTCACCCAATGGTATACAAAATGTATACAAAATGAAAACCTCCATTTTTTGTTATTCAATTATTCAGCACAAGTTGAATCCACGTGCTAAAGACATAATAGAGTTTGAACATCTTTGGGACAAGTCTGGATCTTTCTTATTCTTGGATGAATGAATCCCTAAATCATTTTATCGAGATAGCAGTTAGCAGTAGCAATAGCAGTTAGACTTATATACCGCTTCATAGGGCTTTCAGCCCTCTCTAAGCGGTTTACAGAGTCAGCATATATTGCCCCCACAGTCTGGGTCCTCATTTCACCCACCTCGGAAGGATGGAAGGCTGAGTCAACCTTGAGCCGGTGAGATTTGAACTGCTGAACTGCAGATAGCAGTCAGCTGAAGTGGCCTGAAGTACTGCACTCTAACCACTGTGCCACCTCGGCTCTCCAACTTACTGGTGTAAGTTGCTTTCATATACTGAGGCTATAATTAAAATAACCAGTACAAGCTACATTCAGCCTAAAAGATCCCGATAATACAGTTATACACACTGGAAAGAGCAAACTGAGCTTTTAAAATTATTTTCCAGACCATTATGTTCAAAAGTAGTGAAGAGACAAGCAACAGATTTTAAACCTAAACATACTTAAGCAAAGAGGGTTAATTATACTGTAGGATGACTGAAGAACATTCTCTTGTTAGATATGCAGTAGAAGGAAAAAAAGGTAGGCATTGTTGCCCCTCCCTAACAGGAATGAGAATATCTCAAATGCCAGAAGGAAATAATTTATGGTATAGGAACTCTGTGTTCTTCAGATGCAGCTTTTTATCAAGGGCACTACAAAATCAAACCAAATATATAGCTTATGCAGGTAAAAATGTGATGTATAAATGAGATAAGATAAAACAAATTCAACACAATATATTGTTTACATCTACAACAAAGAAGGCACATTTCTGAAATGAATATTTTATAATTCAACTTATTTTATCTTGAAGAACACTAAAACAAATATGCCTGTCAAAGAACTTGGAGCTAATGCAAAGAGCAGCCAATTGCAAGATGAAAAATATCCACTTTTAAAGAGGGAAAAAGTCCAATCTAATTAAATCCATATTTTAACAGTGTTTTCTGGGCTCATCTTTTATCGTCGCTTTCATGCTTTACATTCTCATATAAAACCAAATGACTGCACGAGTTCTCAAATGTTTTCTACCTCTCCAAAACGCTTCAGCACTTTCTCTCTTTTCTTATCATTATATAAAAAGGAGGAGGAGGAGGAGTTTGCTTCAAACAAAATGTATCTCTATCTGGGGTTACCTGCTAAAATATATTGATTAGAAATTACTGGAAATTGAATTTTACTTGTAGAAAATTAAACAAGTTGTTTATTTGTTTTGCATTTGCAATATGCATTATCTCTCTTGGTCAGAATTTCCTTTCCTTCTTGCAAGAAAAAAAACAAGAAGGCGAGAGCTGTGCGTGCCTCCCTGAACCCCAAAATGAAAGATGAGACAATAAATAATTTAATAAATAAGCAAGCCGTCTAAAACACAATTGTGTAATTTCCTGCTCACTTTTGGGATACTTCTCCCTGCTTTTTAACCAATTAAATCTGTAACAACAATGGTTCCCATGTGATAGCAGAGAGTTCCAATAGTTCCTGTATTTCCCAGAATGAATGGCATCTATACGGTTAGGACCCCCATATCTGGGTGGGAAAATTCCAGATACCCACTAGATGGCAGCCAAGAGTTGTGTGGGATTTTATGTTTCTTTGCTGCCACCTGTGATCACTTCGATTATTGCAATCCAGACAAATCATCGTATGAATTCTATTTGAGACCAGTGGTGGAATTCAGCCAGGGATTCACACCACTTCGGGAGAACCAGTGGTTAACTTTCTGAGCAGTTTGGTGAACTGGTTGTTGGAAGAAATCATTAGGGCAGAGAACCGGTTGTTAAATGACTTGAATCCCACCACTGGTCCAGAACCTCCGGGGAGGTTGTTTTATGATAAGGCAAAGGTTTTTATGCTATTTTTGAAGGCTCCTCATTCCAGTGACGTGCAGTCAGGGGAGGCAAGGGAGGCAGAGCCTCACCACTGTTATCATGAAAAGAAAAAAAATGTAAAAGGAAAAAGGCAAGAGCTGAGGTCAGGCTGAGCTAGTCTGACTTTTTATGATCACTTGAGCAGAGTTAAGCAAGGGTTAAAACTCAAAAAATTCCTGACGTAGGGGAGGCACGTCATTCTCCTGCCTCCTCCTGTAGAGGGCGCTTTTTAAGAGGCTTTTTTAAACAGTTAAGCAGAGTCATCCATGGTGACTCTGGGAGCAACTAGCTCAGCCTGACCTCAGTTCTTGCCTTTTTCCTTTTACATTTTTTTTCTTTTCATGATGGCAGGGAAGAGCAGAGTTGAAATCCTCTCTGAAACAGCTGGAAAAGGTACGTGTGGGTCGGAGGGAGGGGGAGGAATTCAAACTTCATCCTCTGGGTGAGGGGCTTTGGGCAAAGGTTGGAGGGAAATGCTCTGCCTCCCCAAGTGTAGTTTGATTGCAGGCAGAGCCACATTGTCTTTTCAAACCTGTAATCAGTGAAACTGGGCTGGATCCTTCCGTGGCTGGGGGAAAGTGTGTGTGCTCCAGTATGGCTCTTTGACTGGCTTCCTGCCTCCTCCTATGGTCTCCCTGACTCCCTCCAATCCAATTGTGTGTGTGTGTGTGTGTGTGTTTGAGAGGGGGGGAGAGAGGGAGGAAGGAGGGGAAGGGAGAAGAAAAAGAAAGAAGGAAACTTATTTCGCAAAGGAGAAAAACAAATGCTGTCGCTTTAAATCGGAACTGAGCATGCCTGGCTGTGGAATTCTGGGAGTTGAAATCCACAAGTCTAAAAAAATTTGTATCAGTGCCTCACCAGCCATAAACCTCACCACATGTCACTGCCCAGGTGGTGCAGTGGTTAAAATGCAGCACTGCAGGCTACTTCAGCTGACTGCAGTTCTGAAGTTCGGCTGTTCAAATCTCACCGGCTCAGGGTTGACTCAGCCTTCCATCCTTCCGAGGTGGGTAAAATGAGAACCCAGAGTGTTGTTGGGGGCGATATGCTGACTCTGTAAACCGCTTAGAGAGGGCTGAAAGCCCTATGAAGCGGTATATAAGTCTAACTGCTATTGCTAACTGCTATTGCTATTGCCTCATTCAAAGGCAATCTTGGCTTGTTGGGGCCTTTCTCTTTCCCAGAAAAAGAAACTGTCACGTTGTAAGGAGGCAGTCATATGTGAAGCAAAACTGAACAGTTAGGTTCTGATATATATATATACATTTATACCTGGCTGGACAGTGATCAGCCAGAAAGAAAATCGGTGGGAATACTGATGGATCAATTCAGGGAGGATATATGGAAGGACAACACTGCTCTTTAGATTCACTCTGCAGCCTTGTATGTTTTACTATTTGTAAGGATGATGTTGGCCGAAGAGAAAGAGAAAGCCCACGATGGAATAAATGGCATGTAAAATCCTGTTTCTATGTTTGCATTTTAACACTGTAATGAAAATCTCCTGGGCTTTGCCGTTAATGGCTGGGCACCATTTGGCAGTACTTAACTAAGTACATGCCAGTTATCTGTAAAGGAATTAAATCAGCTTGGTGTTTTTTTCCTATGGCTACCAGAGCTGAGGTCAATTTGTATAATCCATTTAGTTTGGTTCAAGTGCAAATTGATTTATTTGCACTGGGTTGACAAAACAATCACATCAAATCAGCTGCTGAATGGATAAGTATTTCACAAAATGAAATCTCCCATTTTGCTGAAAGCCAGTTGGCATTACTGAGAAATATATTAAAAGGAAAGTTGAAATGTGCTTTTAATGCAAGATGTAAAAATGTGAAAATATGGCTCTATCATACACAATGTGTGGGATATTCAATGAAATGAATAGGACAGCTATTCAGTATTAGATCTTATCTATTATGGATAACTTTTCATTTTCAGTGAGGCTACCACTATTGTGAAAAAAGACTCTAAAATATTTTCGTTTCAAAACTAAAATGTTTCATATATTTGGCGAAATCAAAAAATGGAACCGCATGATTCAGCTAAAAGCTTTTACTATTATTTGAAAATCTTGCTTTTCTTTTTAGAATAAGATAGAATTTCTTTAACCATTAATGACAGCCAAATACACATGAAATCAATTCATAAACATGATTTCAAATTGTGACACAGCGGAATATATCCCTTTTGTAGAGACATCCACAGGGAATGGTATAAAAAGAAAAATCACAAGACTCATCTTTCATGTCTCGTACAATGCATGTAAAAATGGGCACGCAAATATCTGTTCGAAGCCACTATCTTGATTTTTCAGACACCCCTGCAAATAACTCTGCCCGTGCTGACTTTTTAACTTTTGTTGTTGTTGTTAAAAAGTGTTTCGCTATCGTCAGATTGGCTGAAATTATTTTTGCTTCCCTTGAATTGCTCTTCTTGAAATTGAATTCCCTAATTCGATTATCCATATTGCTTTCTTTACCATCCATTAAAACCTTTCAACTTGTCCTTTTAAAATGTCTTCATAGCTTCTAAATTTTCCTAAAATACACAAGAATACTTCTAAATGCAGGTATGTGTATGTATGTAAAAAAATTGAGATAAAGATCATTTTTACAATATTGTTTTTTTCTTTCAAATCTAACCTTAATCACATTATTTTAATCTGATAGAAAGAATTTAATGTATTGACATCTATAAGCATAGAATCTCCTTGGAATAATTAACCCTAGATTTTAAGAGAATGCAAATGCTATCAACTCCAGTAGATAGACCAAACTATAAAATCAGCTTGACATTGTAGGAAGTTATCACCCAGCCCTCTCCCAGAAAAATGAAATATCCTAGGAAATATTGAAAAGGCAGAATATATCTCTGGATGTAAAAAGAAAGAAACATGTTTTAAAAGACAGAATACCTGCCTGTAGCTTCCTGCCCATCCCCACTTTATCAATGGGCCATTAAGAAGGTGAAGCTAGTCCCTTTACATAATAAAGACTTCTCCACTACAGTTGCAGGGGGATGGGATGAAAAGCATGATAATATTGGCCCTTTACTCAACTGACCACATGGCATCTGAGAACTCAACCAACTGGCTTTTCAGGAATGATTTTGTTGTAATTTAATGTATTCTTTGTAATTCTGATTTTTTTTTCCTATGCTTGATTATTATTTCACGATTGAATATAATAACAGAGCAAAGAACCTATTTGACCACTAGATGGCAGTAAACAGATTTTTGGTATCTCTGGCGCCCTTCAGTGATTACCCAGATACTTGCAACTCAGATTTGTCAAGCACATTATTAGAATGGGCATCTTCCCTGGACCCAGTGGTGGGCTTCTGCCGGTTCAGACCGGTTCATCCGAACTGGTAGTTCCAAGCACTGGCTGGCCCAGCCTGCCCACCCCGACGCTATCCAGTCCTAGATACCTCACTTTGTGACTTGCTCACCCTTCCCTGCAGCCCAGCTGATTTGTACGCCTCTTCCATTCTACTCACCATAGTTGACCTAGCAGGTGTGCAGGAAGCCGCATCTCCCCCCCCCCAATTGAAAAGCCTTGTTTTAGGTGTTGCGTGCAAAGCAGGCATGCATGTATGCTCACATTTTCGGCAGACTGGTTGTTAAAGTATGCGCAACCCACTTCTGCCTGGATCTCATCATATGTTATCTTTAAAAAAAGGGGGGCTGAAACATTTTTAAATCCAGAAGAAAGAGATAATATTTGGAGGTGTCTCATGTAGAAACCACCCTAATTTACTGAAGTATAGGAAGGAGAAGGAGGTATTACATGATCAGATTTACAAGATTCTGTTATTATCGCCAATATCAATAAACATTTTAGCCTTCATACTGATGAAAGAAATGTCCTTCTGGGTTCGGCTCCCAGTGGGGAAAAAAACACTGGAGACATGGAGGCGGCTTGGAAAGGTGGTTTATTGGTGGACGGGACCACATGGCTTGAGCCCTGAACAGAAAAGGTGATCACATGCTTCAATGTTGGTGGAGAAGAAGAGAAGGGCTGAGGGAGGAGCTTGCTAGGCTTTTTATAACCTGTTCAGTCCCACCTCTCTGTTTCCTGTTCCTGTGTAAGGAAATGTATTATGATTGGTTGTCAGGCTCCCATGGAGCCATGCAGGGGCAACTCTCTAGGCTGCGTTTTGAATCCAGGTTTGGTTAAGTTCTCAGATGCCATGTGGTCAGTTGAGTAAAGGGCCAATATTATCATGCTTTTCATCCCATCCCCCTGCAACTGTAGTGGAGAAGTCTTTATTATGTAAAGGGACTAGCTTGGCCTTCTTAATGGCCCATTGATAAAGTGGGGATGGGCAGGAAGCTACAGGCAGGTATTCTGTCTTTTAAAACATGTTTCTTTCTTTTCACATCCAGAGATATATTCTGCCTTTTCAATATTTCCTAGGATATTTTATTTTTCTGGGAGAGGGCTGGGTGATAACTTCCTACAATGTCAAGCTGATTTTATAGTTTGGTCTATCTACGGGGGTTGATAGCATTTGCATTCTCTTAAAATCTAGGGTTAATTATTCCAAGGAAATTCTATGCTTATAGATGTCAATACATTAAATTCTTTCTATCAGATTAAAATAATGTGATTAGGGTTAGATTTGAAAGGAAAAAAACAATATTGTAAAAATGATCTTTATCTCAATTTTTTTACATACATACACATACCTGCATTTAGAAGTATTCTTGTGTATTTTAGGAAAATTTAGAAGCTATGAAGACATTTTAAAAGGACAAGTTGAAAGCCCAGGTTTTAATTTTTATACTGTATGTTGATTGGGAAAAGGATCACTGACCCTTCAAATCCAAAGCCATTTGGAAATTTATTAAATGACCCTTTGGTAGCAGGAAGAAAATGTGGCTCCCTCTTCACTTAAAATCATTGTGTTTCTAACATTAAAATAGGCAGAACAGATTTGTTGGGAAAGAAGCATAATTTTAACCTTTAAGCACATGATACATTTATATATTTGGATAATTTCAATTTAATAATTGATGGTAAATGCTTTTTGAGATAGGGACATTCATGGGCTAATAAGATATTAATGCTTCAGACAGCTTTTTGCTGATCAAATCTTTCAACCATATCAATAAGCATACAGTGAGTGGAATTTGAATTGTCTACAATTGCAATATGGCTGAATATTCAATTAAATATGCACATTATCAGGATTAAAAATTGTCAGATTGTTCTGAATCCATAATTTATTTTACAGACAATTAAAAGGCGTTTTAAAGTGGATATTAACTTTTTGAAAGAACTTTCAAGGAAAGAGTAGGAACATACCATGGTAATAAATCAATGAGTAGGGGTTTTCAATGCTAATGTTACTAATACTATGTTATTATAACTAAGTATAACAGTGACTCAGTTAAGGTTGTCGAATGGATTAAACCCTTTCTTCCAATAACATTTTTTCTTAGGGCTATCAGATTTGGTTGGCAAATGTCTAGACCAGTATTTCTTAAGTTTTTTATTCTCGAGACCCATCAGAACCCCTTCCCACTTTCAAAAATTATGAAGAACACCAAAAAAGTCTTTGCTTGCTTGGGTTACATTTATCAAGGGAAATTAAAAAATTGATTGCTGCACAGTTATTGGGTCATATACAAATAGCAATATTAATACAATAGCAGAGTTGGAAGGGACCTTGGAGGTCTTCTAGTCCAACCCCCTGCCTAGGCAGGAAACCTTACACCATTTCAAACAAATGGCTATCCAGCATCTTCTTAAAGACTTCCAGTGTTGGGGCATTCACAACTTCTGGAGGCAAGCTGTTCCACTCATTAATTGTTCTGTCAGGAAATTTCTCCTCAGTTCTAAGTTGCTTCTCTCCTTGATTAGTTTCCACCCATCGCTTCTTGTCCTGCCCTCAGCTGCTTTGGAGAATAGCTTGATTCCATTTTTGTGGCAACCCCTGAGATATTGGAACACTGCTATCATGTCTGCCCTAGTCCTTCTTTTCATTAAACTAGACATACCCAGTTCCTGCAACCGTTCTTCATATGTTTTCATCTCCAGTCCCCTAATCATCTTTGTTGCTCTTCTCTGCACTCTTTCTAGAGTCTCTCAATATTGTTTAATACTAATATTAAACTCATTAGCTATTAATATAACTACAATAATTTTCATAAAAAGAACAGGGAGTGAGATTGCTTTAAATTTTTGAAAATACCTTTAAAATCTGGCATATATTTTTGATGTCATGGACCACTGAAAGGACCTTAGGGCAGTGGTGAAATTCAATTTTTTTACTACCAGCTCTATGGGTGTGGCTTGGTGGCCGTGGTTTAGTGAGTGTGGCGACAGATACTGCCAAATTCAAGGTACTAATTATGACCTTTAAAGCGCTCCATGGCTTAGGCCCAGGATACCTGCGAGACCACCTACTGCCACCAGTAGCCTCCCACCGTCCAGTGCGATCCCACAGAGTTGGCCTCCTCAGGGTGCCGTCAGCCAGACAGTGTCGGCTAGCGACCCCCAGGGGGAGAGCCTTCTCTGTGGGAGCGCCTTCCCTCTAGAATGAGCTGCCCCCCGGAGCTTCGTATAATCCATGACCTCCGGTCCTTCCGACGCACCCTAAAAAGTTGGCTTTTCCAGCAAGCCAGCCTGGCCTGAACAAAACAAAACAAATTATTGATCATTGTTAATTTTAATCGATTTTTTTTAAAAAAAATGTTATTGTTAATCCTAATTGGGTTTGTTTGGGGTATTCTATTTAATTTTTTTTAACTTTTGTATTATGTGTTTCTTTTTAATGTTGTACGCCGCCCTGAGTCCTTGGGAGAAGGGTGGCATATAAATCTAATAAACCAACCAACCAACTAAAATCTCCATTCCCACCCAACCCTGGGGCCAGCCAGAGATGGTATTTGCCGGTTCTCCAAACTACTCAACATTTCTGCTACCAGTTCTCCAGAACCTGTCAGAACCTGCTAGATTTCACCCAGAGGTGGGTTCCTACCAGTTCGCACCAGTTCGGTAGAACCGGTTCATCAAATCTACCGAACCGGTTAGAAGAGGTTCCACCAGTGGACCCGGAAAGCAGGCCACACCTACAGAAGAGGTTCCAAAAATTTTTGAAACCCACCACTCACACACACACACACACACACACACAGAGGAAGAGAAAGAAAGGAAGAAATAAATAAAAAAAGAAAAAATGAGAGAGAGATGAAAGAAAAAAAGGAAAAAGGGACAGAGAGACAAAAGGAAGGAAAGAGAGAGAGAGAGAGAGAGAAAGAAAGAAAGAAAGAAAGAAAAAAGAAAGAAAGAAAAAAGAAAGAAAAAGAAAGAAAGAAATAAAGAAAGAAGAAAGAAAGAAAGAAAGAAAGAAAGAAAAAAGAAAGAAAAAGAAAGAAAGAAAGAAAGACAGAAAGAAAGACAGAAAGAAAGAAAACACATGGCCAGCAAGCCGCTCCCACCAGGTCACATGGCCGGCAAGCCACTCCCACAAAGGAGGCCACACCCACAGAGTAGGTTCGAAATTTTTTTGAAACCCACCACTGATTTCACCCCATGTTAGGGATGCCCAGAGGGTCCTGGGACCATACTTTAAGAAACTCTAGCTTGGATTATCACTGTGGCAGCAAGGAGGTGCAAGAAAAAACAACACCCTCTCCTTTCTGCTATCTGTTAGTCACTCAGCTCTGCTCACCAAGTTCCCCATATCAGTTCTTTGCTTCCTCGTATTGCATTTCATAATGTGCCTGATGACTGACCCACTTTGTCAGTTACCTCCATGAAGAGAGATTGCTTAAACAAGCTGGCTTTCCCTAAGCTGCTTTCCTAAGCAGCATGCCATTTGTTTGCCAAGTGTGAGTCCTGAATGAACAAGCTCCCTTCTCTGACCTTAATAAGTTAATAGACATTTGTTTCGCCTTCCATGTAGTTTGCACCTCACCTCCACAAGGCTTAACGAAGCAAACAGCCTGTGCTACTATGTGGTTTTCTATGTGTATTCCCCATTGCCTGCCTACATGTCTTCTGTCGCTTCTTTAATGATAAAGACTAAATGCATCTAATGTTTAAGGACACGGAACATTTAGATCAGTGTTTCCCAACCTTGGCAACTTGAAGATGTCCGGACTTCAACTCCCAGAATTCCCCAGCCAGCGAATGCTGGCTGGGGAATTCTGGGAGTTGAAGTCCGGACATCTTCAAGTTGTCAAGGTTGGGAAACACTGATTTAGATGTTCCCTTCATGGTATTGGACCTGGGTACTTGAGAGACCGCCTGCTGCCAATTACCTCCCAAAGACCCGTTAGATCACACAGGGTCGGCCTCCTCTTGGTTCCGTCCACCAGCCAATGCCACCTGGCTACTACCCGGAGGAGGGCCTTCTCTGTGGCAGCTCCGGCCCTTTGGAACGAACTCCCCGTGGAGATTCGGACCCTCACCTCTCTCCAGGCCTTCTGGAAAGCCGTCAAAACCTGGCTGTGCCGGCAGGCCTGGGGTTGATGAGTTCCCCTCCCCTCTCAACGTGTATGGTTGTATATTCTTGCTTATTTTAATCATGTGTATTGTGTTTTATGTTTCCTTTCCCCCCCTCTGAGTTGTTCACCGCCCTGAGTCCCTCCCGGAGAAGGGCGGCATACAAATAAACTAAATCTTAATCTTAATCTTGGATCTCAAGGAGACCCTCATTCCAGTGAGCAGACCTGGAATTGAGAAGACTTACTTCTAGGGTCCTGATAGATGACATTGTGTAATCAAAGGAACTGAGTATGTGTGAAATCAAATCAGGCAGGCAGATACTATGGGAGACAGATGCCCCCTCAAGTAATCAGGCCCTATGCTATAAGAAGGGCTTCTTAGGTAACAATCAGTAATTTGAATTACCTCCAGAAACAAACTGCAACACTCAAAGCTGAAGTGTGACACAGGCACACCCATCATCGTCCACACTGCTGGATCGGTTGAAGCTTGTGGTGGTCTTTAATGTGATACATTGCAGAAGTTAAGATGTGAGCTATGGTCAGAGCATGAATGGCAGTCTGAATGACCCCTGATTTAAGAAAGATACAAGTGGTACACCACATGAAGTTGTGCAAAGGCCTTCCTGACCAAAGTTGAAGCACTATGAACAGACGCTATGAGTCTGTGAAGACACTCCGATTGTGTGCAACCCTTAAATTGGGTAAAAGATGGAGCATCCTCAAATCTGGGCATCCCAAACACCATTTGGCCTTGGTAGGACTGAGTGTGACCGTACTCAGAAATTTAATATAGATGTTGAAAATGAATGAAAAGAGACTAGAATCCTATGGCACCACATACAGGAAGGACTTAGGGAGTGATCCCTCAATTAACACCAATGGGGCCCTAGAGAAGAGTATTATTATAATAGCAATAGCAATAGCAGTTAGACTTATATACCGCTTCATAGGGCTTTCAGCCCTCTCTAAGCGGTTTACAGAGTCAGCATATTGCCCCCAACAACAATCCGGGTCCTCATTTTACCCACCTCGGAAGGATGGAAGGCTGAGTCAACCCTGAGCCAGTGAGATTTGAACAGCCGAACTGCAGAACTGCAGTCAGCTGAAGTAGCCTGCAGTGCTGCATTTAACCACTGCGCCACCTTGGCTCTCATAATGCCCCCAAGCCTCAGTCCAGAGGCCAGCTCAAAAGGATGTCATAATTGACGGTATCAAAAGCTGCTGAGAGCAAGGAGCAAAAAAAATATATGGGTTTATCACTTCCATCATGGCCCTATCAGAGATCATCAACAAGGGTAGCCAAGACTGCCTGAATCCCAACCTGACTGAAACAGGACTAGATAATCTGTTTCTTCCCGTTCAACAGCTTCCTCAAAAAGAAAAGATTGAAGACTGGTTGAGAGTTGTTGAAAACTGTTGGGCTACTGTTACAAGTCACACGGAACTCAGATAAAGGAAACAGGTGGCGGAGCTAAGATCACAGAGAAAACTGTCCGTTTCCTTAGGAGTCATTGCCTTAAACTCATCTTGGATCACATCATCAGACCTTCCCAAGTACCTTGGCCTGTCCTGCCCAGTTAGAGTCTTTGTTGGAGCCGTTTTATCCACTAGATTGCTGGAATAAACCTCACAGTGGCCCAGTAAGTGTCGTAAGTGTCCTCCCTCACCAATTGGACCAGATCACCTGGAACAGAGTCATCGTTGGCTATCCATGGACAGAATAAGGGCAGATAAAGATTGGTTGCTTACCCATGTCCAGCCAGACTTGTTTTGAATCTTCCTCCAGTGATGTTCCATGCATCCTTTCTGTTGCTTCATCTCTTGGAGCTCCTCAGTAAAACAAGGAATTTCACAGGATAAGCACACAGGGAGTGGCTGCATAGGATTGATTTGATCCAGGGCCCCAGCCACCCACCCACCTCAGATAACCTTAGCTGAACCTCCCACCAGTTAAATCCCATGTATTATTATTGTTATTGATTAATTTAAAACAAGAGAGCCGAGGTAGCGTAGTGGTTAGAGTGCAGCACTGCAGGATACTTCAGCTGACTGTTAGCTGCAGTTCGGCGGTTCAAATTTCACTGGCTCAGGGTTGACTCAGCCTTCCATCCTTCCGAGGTGGGTAAAATGAGGACCCAGAGTGTTGAGGGCGATATGCTGACTCTGTAAACCGCTTAGAGAGGGCTGAAAGCCCTATGAAGCGGTTTCCTTCCTGCCTTCCTTACAGGAATAGCCCTGTAAAGTGGGAAAAAACAAAAGGAGATTTCTTGCAACAATCGGTTCTCTGAACTACTTAGAAAGTTACCAACCGGCTCTCCCGAATAGGTGCTATATCAGTTAGTATATCTAACTGATATTGCTATTACTATTGCTATAAAAATGTGATTATTCTTATTCTTAAAAGGTGAATGAATTAGTCAACTGGATTTTGGTTGGATCATGCCATTATATTTTCTGATATTGTGACATAAATGAAATGCATGATTTGATAATAAAGTCTTTGAAGCTATATTTTGGAGTGCTAAGTTTCACGTCCATATATCCATCCATATCTCTCTGTATCAGTGGTGGGATTCAAATAATTTAACAACAGGTTCTCTGCCCTAATGACCATCTGGGTAAGTGGGGCTCGGTGGTCATGTGACTGGGTGGGTGTGGCCAACTTAAGGTTAATCAGGTTGATGGGCGCTTCACCTTAGCTGTTACAATGCAATAAGGGTTAACCGGAGAGGTAATTTCTGTAAGCAGGGCAATAAAGATGAGGCTAGAAACAACACCAGAATGTTTCCTTCCTGCCTTCCTTACAGGATTAGCCCTGTAAAGTGGAAAAAACAAAAGGAGATTTCTTCCAACAACCGGTTCTCTGAACTACTTAGAAAGTTACCAACCAGTTCTCCCGAATAGGTGCGAACTGGCTGAATCCCACCACTGCTCTGTATCTACCCTATTTAGTTACGGCAATTGAGATAAAGAATATCCTATGGAAAGTGTCCAATAGATTCATATTTTCAAGGTCACCTTTAACTCTCCTGTTGTAAGATTTCATCTGTAAAATATTATCAGTTCAACTTTTAAAATTGATGTGATTCTTTTAGAACTACGCATGTAACTCAATTTGGATTTGAGCCAGATCAAATCATCTGGAGGAAATGAATGGATGACCAAACAAACAAGCCAACCCACACATTTTAAAAAATCCGAAATTAATCCAGAGTGAAAAATGATCTTATTATTGGCCTCATTGCCATTGTTGGATTATTCATCATTTCAAATGTGTGACTGCATGCCTAAGAATTTAACACGTCTGAATAAAAAATGAATGTGGTTTAAAGAGCAGGAGCAGCCTAGGTGACACCAAATTATGAGCCTCAATTTGTATGAGCAGCTCCTGCTGAAGAAATGATAACATGAATGAGAATTGTGATATTACCTTGTAGTGTTGCAGATGTGGGCAACACCTGTTGACTCAGGCCTGGATGTGTTACAACAGGCTGTGGTTGGGGAACATGATGCATAAAATTCATACAATGTTTCAGTTGTTTACATGACCACACAATAATTGGCACTCATGCCCCACCCTGCTGGTCTAAGCAACTAGAACTAACAGCGCATTAATATCATTATTACTAGCATTTATTTTGAAATGTTCTTTTTCATGTTACAATAAAAGGCTACTCCTATTGCTACCAAACAGTACAATGCAATACAAAACAAACATAATGTTAAAATAACAAGTTTTAACTGGGAGAGACAGAGCATTCAAGGTTACTAGAAAGCATGAATACACAAAATTAAAAAAATGATTCAGTCTTTGTATGTGTATAATCGTTAAAAATATACTTTGTATTAAGGGCCAATTCAAGTATTTCTGTTTTCTTAGTGTTATTTAAAGCCTAATGGCCTGCGACATACTTCTGCCTGGACCTACATGGATCCAACACTAGCTTAAGTACAGCATTCAGTTTAGTTTAGTTTAGTTTTATTTGTTTTGTATGCCGCCCACTCCCGAAGGACTCAGGGCGGCTTACAATAAACAAGGGAGGGGATAAATAAACAAAACAATACTTTAAAATCCACAACAGTCACAGTTTCCGTGGGGCTGGATATTTCGAAAGCCCCCCGGCCTGCTGGAGCAGCCAGGACTTAACGGCTTTGCGGAAGGCCGGGAGGGTAGTAAGGGTCCGGATCTCCACAGGGAGGTCGTTCCAGAGGGCTGGAGCTGCGACAGAGAAGGCTCTCCCCCGGGGAGTCGCCAGCCGACATTGGCTGGCAGATGGAATCCGGAGGAGACCTAACCTGTGAGATCTAATCGGTCTATGGGAGGTAATCGGCAGGAGGCAGTCTCTCAGGTACCCAGGTCCGATGCCATGTAGGGCTTTATAGGTGACGACCAGCACCTTCAAGTAATGCAATACTTGTAGGTATCAAGATGCCCATCCCCAGGGGGGTGGGGTCTTCCTCGTCTTCCCGGATGGGCTCCGGAGTCATCGCCGGCCGCACAGAGCATCTTCCCGGCTCCACGCCGTGGAAAACATAGCCACAGACCTACCCTCCGTACAATTGCAACCTTGGAGACTTTGTAATGGTGGGAACTTGTTCTCACTCGTCCGTGACTCTTCAAATGATCAATTGTTTCATCCTTCTCTATTATATTTTATAAAGATGGTGTTTGCCGTTGATTTTACATGTAGCTAGTTTGCAATGCTTGTTCTTGAACCGTTAAAGTAAAGACTTCAGTTTCTTTCTTTAAGACTCCATATCTTAACCAAGACTATGTGTGGTATTTTACCACCTTTTGGTTCTATATCCTTCATGCATTGACTTGTTCTGGCAATTAACAAATCAGTTTCAACTGTTTCTTTTCTATATTCAGCCATGATATTGAACCTTTAAAAAGTTTCCCTTGATTGACTGCCTACAGCAAAATTCTTGGCTTTTCTTAATATAGTCGTTCAGAACTTTGTTTCCTTCCTCCACAATTTTTTCATCTGTGGGATCCTCTACCCCCTTCAGCTCTTGCTCAATGTAGCCAACCAATATAACTTTTTGGTACTAAGCATGCTGCACTATGATTCATTTTCTTGTATTCCAATCCAAATTATCAATTTTCATCTGGATCCCATCAACTATTTCTGCTGTACATTGAATAATAGGAACTGCCTAGGTATTAATTGCTTTAATGATGTTTCCACCATTCCACTTGAATTTCAAAAATTTTCTACAATTATTTGATATATTTGGTAGAAATATTTTTCTTTTTTTTTTAATTTTAAAATTTTTATTTCTCATATATACATTCACAATTATATAATCTCATAACTGTTGTTAATAATATGTATTTATAACAATTTTTCTCCCCTACAATTGACAATATAATTGAGATTGCTTTCTTACCATCCCATACACCCATCTTATTTTATAACAATCCTACTTCTTCTTCCTTCCCTCCCTCCTTCCTTCCTTTCTTCTCTCCTTCTCTCCTTCCTTCCCTCCTTCCTTCCCTCCTTCCTTCCCCCTTCCTTCCCTCCTTTCTTCTCTCCTTCTCTCCTTCCCTCCTTCCTTCCCTCCTTCTAAGAGTCCATTCATTTCTATGGGCATTCTTAACTGCAAACTGGCCGAACAGGAAACCAGCAGAGAAAAAATAAATCATGGTCATACAACCCAGAATGTTGCAACCAGCTGTAAAAGTGAACTAATTGTCCAATTAGTGGTCATGTGAATATGAAGAAGGTGTTGCCACTAGCATTCAAGAACTGGGTCGTAAGCAACTTTGGGAGGTAGTCTAGTGTAACTTGAATGATTGCTAAGTGAGGACTACGTATATGTATTCTCACCACATTGAATGGAAGGGCCACAGTCCAGTTGATGATTCCAGCTGAGTAGCGTATCACTGGAACTGTCCATGTATTAATGGCTTTCATTATGTTTCCAGCATTCAGCTTTGGTTTTAATATTTTGCGGACCCTCCTGATGTATTCCTTTTTCATTGCCTCTTTATAGCAATAGCAGTTAGACTTATATACCGCTTCATAGGGCTTTCAGCCCTCTCTAAGCGGTTTACAGAGTCAGCATACCGCCCCCAACAACAATCCGGGTCCTCATTTTACTCACCTCGGAAGGATGGAAGGCTGAGTCAACCTTGAACCGGTGAGATTAGAACCGCTGAACTGCAGATAACAGTCAGCTGAAGTGGCCTGCAGTACTGCACCCTAACCACTGCGCCACCTCGGCTCTCTTTGACTTTTCCATTCAAGATGTTATCTGCCTCCAATATGCCTAGGTATTTGTAATCATCATCATTTGCTAATGCTTTCAATATGCTTCCATTTCCCAGTTCTATTCGTCTATTCTTTCCATTTTTCCTCGCTTGCATGGATAATGTAGCACATTTTTCAAGTCCGAAGTTCATTTTGATGTCACTGCTGAATAGTTGAACTGTGTTGAGTATTGATTTAAGTTCAGTGGGGCTTTTCACATATATTTTTAAGTCATCCATGTATAGTAGATGGTTTATCTTGCCATGTTGGTTTGAGATTTGGTATCCCAGTTTTGTGTCTCATAGGATCATTGACAGTGGAATTAATGTGATGTTGAACAGTAGTGGTGAAAGCGAGTCCTCCTGGAAGATTCCTCGTTTGATGTTGCCTTCACCAATGTTCTCCTCATTTGCTGTTAGAACTGTTTTCCATTTTTGCATATTTGCTTTCAGAAATGCACAGATATTTTTGCTGATTCCAAAGTTTCCCACACAGGTGTTAATCCAGCTCTGGGATAATAATGCAAATGCCTTCTTGTAATCAATCCATGCCATATTTAAATTTGTTTTTCTTCATTTTGCATTTTTAGTACCATTTTGTTTATGAGCAGCTGATCTTTTGTTCCTCTTGATTTTTTTATAATTTCCTTTTTGTTCTACTGGATACAAACTGTTTTCCATCAGATAATTAAATACTGAATTTGCCAGTATTCTTGTAAAAAATTTGAATGTTGTTGGCAGACAAATAATTGGCCAATAGTTGCTTGGTTCTGTGCCCTTTTCTGGATCTTTCATTATCAAGGTTGTTGTTGTTGTTATTTAAATGTTTAGTTTGGATTTGGCATTTTATTCACCTACTGAGTGGTTAAAGTGCCAAATCTGAGATCTGGGATAGGCATATGTTATTATTTGATTGTATTAAAATATCATTGTAGGATGTAAATTGTTCTGAGTAAAGCTGCCTTTTGCAATTGTGATTTTTGTCAATGGAAATAATGTTCAAGTGATGCTCCAGCTGTTTTGGGATTGCACCAAAGGTACCTATTACTATTGATATTGGTATTGTCTTTGCTTTCTTTTGCCACAGTTGTTCTACTAATATTTACAGGTCTTTGCATTTTGTGATTTTCTCCAATTCTTTCTCTTCTCTTCTGCTGTCTCCAGGTATTGCCTCTTCCATTATTATTATTAGGCAATCTGTTTTCCATTGAGTCAGAGTTTCAGAGCTATAAAGAACAAAAACTTTAGTACTACATAAACGATTATATTATTACGCATACAATATAAAATCACAGCTTCCAGTTCTTTAGTTGCTGTTGGCTTTAATTTTCACCTAGTCCTTCTAGAATTTTGTTAAGTGTTGATGTAGCATATGTCCAAGCTGTGTAGCCTTTTCTAATTGACTGATGGAAATTTTGTCAATGTGCAGATTTTCTAAGTGTTGTCCAAGGCTTTTTGGGATGGCATCTAGAATGCCAATAACCACTGGGATTGCCACAGCTGGTGTATGCCATAATCTTTCAATTTTGATTTTCAGATCTTGATAGTTTGTGGTCCTTCCAATTTTTTTGCCTTCTGTTCTGTCATCCCCTGGCCCATCAATTATTCACACTTTGTTCTTTTCAATCACAAATCTGGCGTGTTATGTGCCAAGACATTATCAGTCTGTATTTGGAAATCCTACTATACTTTAACCTTCTCATTTTCAACTACTTTTTCAACTCTATATTCCCACCAACTTTTCATTATTGGCACATTAATTTTTATAGATGTCCCAGTGAATCATTTGACAACTGTATTATGTTGTTGTTTATAATCAGTTTGTATAATCTTCTTACACAAGCATTATTATAATTATTTTAAGTTATGACCTTGAGAATACTAAAGCTGTGAAGTAAATAGAAGTACTGATATAATGCCATGGGCATTTTACAGGTTCAGATCATTCCATTACTGTAATTAAGGATCTTATACAAAGTTATGGAAACAGTTCTGTATAGGTTTTTAGGGTATGTTTCAGAGGTGGGTTCCTCCTGGTCCTGTCCAGTATGCCAGAAGAGGTAGTGAAAATCTGGTGTACCGGACCGGGGCGGTAGTAATGGTGGCTTGGCCAGGCCCCAAAACCTCGGGCAGAAGTTTTTTTTTTTAAAGCCCTTTTTCCCTGCTGGTTCAGGCAAGGGAAAAGAGGTTTTAAAAAATAAAAGAGAAAGCGGGGGGGGGGGGGGAGAGGGAGGAAGGAAGGAAAGAGAGAAAGAAAAAAATAAAAAGAAAGAAGGAATCTCACTTTTCAACCAGGATTCAGTAAAGTAGAAAAAACATTGCTGTTGCTTTAAATTGGAACTGAGCATGCCTGGCTGTAGAATTCTGGGAGTTGAAGTCCGCAAGTCTTAATGCTGCAAATCTTAAATTGAAACCTGCTTTAAATTGAAAAAGGAAGTTTGCAACGTGACATTCAGCAGTTTGATTCTAGGGCAACTGAACAACAAATTGGATAAAAGGTAGGATTCTTATATGGTTCTATGTTTTTGAAGTTTTGGGGTTTGTGCAATATGGGCTTTGTGTTTCTAAAAAATTTTGGATCATTCCCTGCTTGTGAATGGAGCCAAACTTTCTATAGGCTCATTGTCTCATTATCTATCTGGCAGGCATGTGGAATGAGCCTTTCTGGGAGTAATATTTTATTTGGGGAGGGAGTGTTGGTTGCTTCCCACAGTGGGAAGGGAGAAAGAAAGAAGGAAGGAAGGAAGGAAGGAAGGAAGGAAGGAAGGAAGGAAGGAAGGAAGGAAAGAAAGAAAGAAAGAAAGAAAGAAAGAAAGAAAGAAAGAAAGAAAGAAAGAAAGAAAGAAAAACAACACAATAATTTAGGGCTAGAAGGCTACTCAGAGGTCATCTAGTCGAACCCCCTGCTGCAGCAGGAAACCTTACATTGTCTGGATTATTTTGGTGCCTCTAACAGAGAGGAAAATTGCTGGAAAAGAGAAGGAATTTACTAGGACAAGGCTGCCATGCAGTGGAAGGCAGAGCTAATCCTTGGCATATGACTACAATTGAGCCAAAAATTCTGGTTGCTAAGCAAGAACATTGTTAAGTGAGCTTCACCACATTTTACCCAATCCATGACATCTCCTAGTGAGTGACATCAATTTGGCCACACCCACCCAGTCACATGACCGCTAAGTCATGCCCACAAGATAGGCCACACCCACAAAATAGGTAGTAAAAGATTTTGAAACCCACCACTTGTATGTGGGTTGGGTAATACAACATGCTAGATCCCACAAGAGTGTGCCATGTATTGTGGTTACTCCTCATAAGTTCTTCCTGTGTGGTCCCATGATCTTCCAGTTACATACTGGAATCCAAAAAAACAGTCCTGAAGTCTCCCTTTCTACCAGACTAACATAAAATTCTTGTTTTAGTTCCACTGTACTATGATAATGTATCTCCACAATTTACCTTCCAACTTCTCATCCTGCAGAAGATCTAACTGCCAGTGCTAGTTCACTCCCAGTCATGTCAGTGCTCCAGTGGTGGGATTCAGCCAGTGCGCACCTATCCGGGAGAACCGGTTGGTAACTTTCTAAGCAGTTCAGAGAACCGGTTGTTGGAAGAAATCTCCTTTTGTTTCTTTCCACTTTACAGGGCTAATCCTGTAAGGAAGCAGGAAGGAAACATTCTAGTGTTGTTTCTAGCCTAATCTTTATTGCCCTGCTTACAGAAACTGCCTCTTCCGTTAATCCTTATTACATTGTAACTGCTACGGTGAAGGGCCCATTGACGTGAGTGACCTTGAGTTGGTCATGCCCACCCAGTCACATGACCACTGAGCCACGCCCACCCAGCCGTTCATTAGGGCAGAGAACCAGTTGTTAAATTGTTTGAATCCCACCACTGCAGTGCTCCTACTGAGACATGCTATGAACTTGTCATGGCTGCTTCGCTCAGTAACCAAGAAAGAAACTACTCAACTCCATTTTGCAGAATTAAGAGTACTTTTACTGGTCATGAGTAGATGGTAGCTAAGCAAAGCAGGATCTGAGGCAAAAGCGCGCGTAATCATAGATATCAATATGTGACCCAACCGCCTCCCCCTGGTAATCCAGGGGGTGCTAGTCATTACTTTTAAAGCCCTACATGGTATCGGACCTGGTTACTTGAGAGACCGCCTCCTGCCAGTCACCTCCCAAAGACCTATTAGATCCCACAGACTAGGCCTCCTCCGAATTCCATCTGCCGGCCGATGTCGGCTGGCGACTCCCTGGGGGAGGGCCTTCTCTGTGGCTGCTCCGGCCCTCTGGAACGATCTCCCCGTTGAGATCTGGACCCTTACTACCCTTCCGGCCTTCTGCAAAGCAACTAAGACCTGGCTGTTCTGGCAGGCCTGGGGCTGTTGAACTATCCAGCCCCCCTTCGAGGTTATGACTGTTGTTGTATTTTAAATTTCTGTTTTCTATTTTTATTTTTGTACCCCCTCCCCTTCTGATTGTTAGCCGCCCTGAGTCTTCCGGGAATAGGGCGGCATACAAGTCAAATAAAACCTAAACCTAAACCTAATCCCATCCCGTAGTCCAATCCAAACACTCCACAGGTGTCATGTGGAAGACATCTTCAAAAATCATCATCAGGTTGGTATGCCGGACAGTTGGCCTTGGCGGGAACTCCTCTCCCTGCCACATGCACAGTAGATGGTGAGAACCGTGACCCATCAAAACCGCGGAGGACAAAATCGCGCTCGACGAAAGCGCGCATGTGACGTCATCACAGCGCGATGAAAAAAATTAAAAATGGAAATAAAATTAAAATTAAAACAAGCCGATTCACATAAAGGTAAGGGTTAGGTTAAGGGTTAGGGTTAGGTTTAGAGCGTTAGGGTTACGTTTAGCGTTAGGTTAAGGGTTAGCGTTAGGTTTAGCATTACGTTAACGGTTAGGTTTAGGGTTAGATTTAGGGTTAGGTTAAGGGTTAGGTTTAGGGTTAGGTTTAGGGTTAGGTTTGGGGGGGTTAGGGTAAGGTTTTAGCTTTATTTTTACATTTTTCGATCACAGCGCGATGTTTTCGTCGTGCTGTGATGACGTCAAATGCGGGCTTTCGTCGAGCGCGATTTTGTCCTCCGCGATTTTGTGGTAGAACCAGTGAGAACAACTCCCTTCTTACAGTCACTCCTGCACAGAATATTTCCCTCACCCAAATACCATGCCCTCCCCTCCCTGTTTCAATGGCAGCCGAAAAGCAAGCAGCAAAACAGAGGCTGACAGGATTCTCTTAAGACCTCAGTCATTTGGGACACTCTAGTGCATTTATTGTTCCTGGGTTGCTGTAGCCCAAATTCATATCAGATAGTTTCACCTTTGAGAAACAGTAGAACACTAAAAAAAAATAAAAAAAAATTGGGTGAAATGCTGAGTTCCATTCTGTCCAAATAGTCATGTTGTTAAGTAGCGATTCAAAATATCAATCAGTGATAGGAAATATTTTAAAACTGTAGAATACACTTATCAGCTATTCAGAGAGCGTCTCATTTAGGCAAGAAAAATTAGAGAGTTGTGTGAGTACAGTTTTTCCAGCTCTAAAAAAGAAAAGGAAAAAAAAACTCAGAGAGAGAGAGGGATGAAAGGAGAGAGAGAGAGAGAGGGAGAGAGGGAGGGAGGGAGGGAGGGAGAGAGAGAGAGAGAGAGAGAGAGAGAGAGAGATTCTACTTCTGCTGTCCTTGCCACTTACGTATTTTGACCAACATACTTCAAGGAGGCCTATTAAAAATTAAAATAACTTTGGTTGCATGCTGAAGAGCTTCGGCTTAAGAGGGCTCCTTAGTGTAAATGGAGCATGCAAGCCAAAAACAATACTAATGTTTAGCTGCTGGCTCAATTCAGCCTTTTTCAACAGCAAATCGTAATTGCTTTAGGACTTCTGGAATCCACTTTTGAATTCAAAACATCAGACAAATAATTGGATTTCCTGCAAACATGCTGAGCTGTGTTCCTCTCCCTGTCTTGCTTTATGTCCTCGGGGTGGCAGCTTCTGTTTTATTTCAAGCCATACCCGGTAGGCTAATTGAAAGATGGGTAGATTGCTCTGCCTTAAAATGTCCATTCTTGTTAAGGAAGATTTCCTCCACTGTCTTTATCACCTCCCATGGAAATGATTCACATTAGAGGCCCCGAATCAAGAGATCAAGTCAAAATGATTTTGTAGTTTACCAGTCGCCCCTCGAATGTCTCCACCTCACAGCTTTGCAATCCAAGCCAATTACCTTCTGGCTGACTTATTTTTTTAACATTGTCTACTCACTCGATGTGTTGCATTGACTTCAGGGCAGCTCTAAATATGCTTTGGGCTATTTGCCTAGATTCTGCCTGCTGCAGGTTAAAGTCAAGCTGGAATACAGCTTCCCTTTGATTTGAGAGCATGTTTAAGTGTCTCGTATCAAAGACGAAGCACCAATTCCCATTCATAAACAAACAGAAACGCTCCAATAAAGAAGTATGTAGCTTTCAACAGCTGATTTAAATTAATGGGGAAGAATAGATTAAGGAAAGGAAGGGAAGGGAAGTGAAATTACCCATTATATTTACTAGTATCTGGATTATATCTTTGGTTTATATGGTTACCATTTAGCAAATATTCCCTAATTTACTGACAAAACAAAGCAACCAGATACAAATACAACATATACCGTAATTAAAAACAAACATTAAAAACATAGGGCAACAGCAAGACTGTTGGTGGCGCAATACTGGAAGAAGGAAGACTTGCCTACAACTCAAGAATGGACATTGAAAGTTACAAACTTAGCCGAGATGGCTAAAATATCGGCATATCTTAAAGATCACTCAAATGAGAGATATAAACGAGACTGGAAAAAATGGATTGACTATATACAAAATAAATACGGGACCAAGAAACTCCAGTTAGCCTATGCTTAAGATCAGAAATGATTTTAATTGTTTAAAGTTAGTTCAGCAAGAAAAAGCTAAGGTCAATGTAGAATGTCATTAATTTCTTTATTTCTTTTTTCTCAATAGATTTTAGACTGTGTTTGTTAAAAATCCATACCGTGTACGGGTTCTGGGGGGGGGGAAGGAGGAGGGGGGTTGGGGGGAGGGTGGAGGGAGGGAGGGGAATACATTAGGCTAGACAAGAATTTGGTGGTAAACTAGAACTATTTTGACACACAAAAATTGTACTTCGATGTCTTACTGATTGAGGAATGATGAAATGTTTGTTTTAAAAGAAATAAAACTTTTGAACCTAAAAATAAAATAAAATAAAAAAAACATAGGGCATTTTTTATTTTCTATGTAAAAAAAATATATTGACATCTCTGCTTAAATGATTTGTGTAGGGTTAGGTCGTTGCGTGGGTTAACAAGGGCCGCAGCGGATGTTGAGGTCCCTGGGTATCCGTCGACAAGTGGGCTACAAGTGGACCAGCCAACAAAACGACAAAAATATAGTGCAGATGAAAATCATGCCATAATGGCCTGTTATTACAACTCAGAGCCAGAAAAAAGAGGCTATTTAAGACGAATGTATGAATTGTGCAAACAACAATATCCAGATTCAAATGTTAGTGAACAATGGCTAGCAGATCAAAGGTGATTTATTATACGGAATAAAGTGTTTAGTGAAGTTGAACTTGAGAAAATTCAGGCAATTTGCAAAAATAAAAAAAACAACATCACAAGCAGAAACAACCAATACTCAAGACACAAATAAAGACATTGTAGTAGAACTCCCAGAAGAAGATGTTGGGGCAGAAATAACAACACTATCACCAGAACCAGATATCATTGAACCAACTGATGAACTAACTCAAAAACAAAAAGAATTGAAGGACAAGATCATGGAGCATTTTCTGTCTAATGAGGAAAGGCAATGTTTACCATCATTAAAAACTGTGCCTAGGAAAATTTTGGCCCCTATTATGAAAATGGTTAATGCAGTGATTTCAACAATCAAACCGGGATCCATCTTGGAAACAAATCTGTTATTGTACAGTGCAGCTGTAATAGTCACTAAATAACTAGGCATTAAAATCAAAGTACCTAGTCACACAATGGAAAAAGCATCAAAGCCAAAGTGGAAAATCCGATTAGAACAAAAAGTAAAAAAATTAAGGGCAGATGCTAGCAACTTAAAGAACATGTATTAAAAACAACAAAATCATAGATCAGCTAATCAGAAGATATAGATTGGATACAAGAAACACCAATGAAGCTGTAGAGATTGTAAAACAGAAGATAACAGCAACAGCTAGAAAAATTGAAAGATATGAGGCACGAATCATCCAATATAAACAAAATCAGCAATTTCGATCAGACCAACAGCGTTTTTATCAAAGTCTTAATGTGAATGGTGACACCAAAAGTGAAAAACCAGAAAAGCAGGCCACAGTTGAATTCTGGAAAGAACTGTGGGAAAATTCAAAAGACTACAATAAGGAAGCAAAGTGGATACATGACTTTGAGAAAAGCATTGGCAACAAGCAAATGCAAGTGTTAGAAATAACAACTGAGATGGTCAAAAATCGAGTAAAAAAAGTAAAGAATTGGACATCACCTGGAAATGACCAATTGCATGGTTTCTGGCTCAAATATCTGACCAGTTTACATGCAATATTGGCCAGGCAACTGAATGAAATTTTACAAAATGGTCAAACTGATGAATGGTTGACAACTGGAAAAACATACTTGATTCAGAAGGATGCAACTAAAGGAACAATACCTGAAAACTACAGACCAATAACATGCTTGCCAACAACCTTCAAATTACTCATAGGCATTATTGCAGATAACATGATGGATTATTTGGAAACAAAGAACATCTTTGTAAGAACAGAAAAACGAACTTGAATATGGTCTGGATTGATTACAAAAAGGCATTTGACTCACTGCCACATAGTTGGATCATAAAATGCTTAGAAACAACTGGCATTAGCAAAAATATTACATCCTTTACTGAAAAGGCGGTGAAACAATGGAGAACTGAGTTGGCAGTAGGGAATGAGATCTATGGACTGCTTAATATCAAGCGAGGAATTTTCCAGGGTGATTCACTTTCACCTCTTCTCTTCATCATCGCAATGATCCCACTATTAGTAATCTAAAAAAAAAAAAATGAAATTAGGCTACCAAACAGCCAAAGAAGCTGAAAAAATTTCGCATTTACTATATATGGATGATTTGAAACTCTATGGAAAGTCAGAAATAGAAATCCAATCATTGACAAACACAGTCCGAGTATTCAGCACCGATATTTCAATGCAGCTTGGCATTGAAAAATACGCCACTGTATCCATAAAAAGAGGCAAAAGCACTGCATGTGAGGGAATTGAAATGTCCAATGGCCAACTAATTAAATGCAGCAAAAATGAAGCCTACAAATACTTAGGCATTCTGCAGTTGGATAATATCAAGCATGGAGAAGTAAAAACTATTGTCAGGCGAGAGTACACCAACAGAGTTAGGAAAATTTTGAAATCTAAATTGAATGGTGGAAATACAATCAAGGCCATAAATATCTGGGCAATACCAGTTATAAGTTACACAGCTGGTATAGTTCACTGGACACAAGCTGATTTGGACATTTTGGACCGAAAAACCAGGAAACTAATGACAATGCACTACAGTTTACATCCACATGGTGATACTGATAGATTATACCTGCCCCGAAAATCAGGTGGCAGAGGATTATTACAAGTGAATCAAACAGTTGAAGAAGAAAAACATGCACTGGCTGATTATTTAAAAGAAAGTCAAGAACATGTATTAATCGAAGTAAAGAACAAAAATCTACTGAAGGCCCAACAGACAAAACAAGAATACAGAAAAGATGTGATAAAATCAAGAATGGAGAGTTGGCAGAACAAAGCACTGCATGGTCAATTTCTGGAAAAAATAAAAGATAAAGTGGACAGTGAACAAACTTGGTTATGGTTAAAAACAGGTACATTAAAGAAAGAAACAGAGTCACTAATCCTGGCTGCGCAAGAACAAGCTATCCGCACAAATGCCATTAAGGCCAAAATCGAAAAATCCTCTGATGATGCCAAATGCAGACTTTGCAAAGAAGCTGATGAAACTGTTGATCACATACTCAGCTGCTGTAAAAAAATCGCGCAGACTGATTATAAATTGCGGCACAATTCAGTAGCACAAATGATCCATTGGAATTTGTGCAAAAATTATAATATTAAAACAGCAACAAACTGGTGGGAACATCAGCCTGAAAAAGTCACCGAAAATCAGATGGTCAAGATCTTGTGGGATTTCCGTATACAAACCGACAAAATACTGGTGCATAATACACCAGACATCACACTGGTTGAGAAAAATAAGGTCACAATCATAGACATCGCAATACCAGGTGATAGCAGGGTCGCCGAGAAGGAACATGAAAAAATCGCAAGATACCAGGACTTAAAAATCGAAATTCAATGACTATGGCACAAACCAGCAGTGATAATTCCAGTGGTAATTGGCACACTGGGTGCTATTCCAAAAGCACTGGAATTACATTTAAAACAGTTAAAAATTGACAAAATCACCATCAGTCAAATGCAAAAAGCCGCACTGCTTGGATCTGCACGCATATTATGAAAATACGTTACGACGTCCTAGGCCCCTGGGTGAGGCCCGACTAGTAACCAATGCCAAATCCGGCGAAACAACTGGCCGCTGTGATACAATTGTATAATAATAATAATAATAATTATTATTATAATCGGAACGTCTGATTGGCAATTCCCATTGCAAGTATGTAATGTTAACCCACTATATAAAGTTTTCAAGGATCATTTGTGAAATAATGAAATAATTCAGAGGTGCTGCATTAATGCATTTTTTTTTTAAAAGAATCCTGTTATGTGAACATGTGGAATTGTTAGCTAAGCAGTTATCTACACATATAACATACACCGAGCAATGACACATGTCTCTGTGATCATTGTTACACACAAGATTCTCAATTTGGTCTCTCATAGATTACCGGTTAGTTGACCAGGAGAAATAATTTCCAGTAATGGTTCAGATGAGGGGTGGGTTCTTGCCAGTTCTAACTTCTTCTATAGAAGAGGTTCCACGAATTTACAGTGCCATTTAGAACCGATTCCAGTTCCCTCCCCCCACCCGTCCCCACATCATCAAGATGAAGAGCAAGAGGAGGAATTCTGGGAGTTGAAGTCCACAAGTCTTAAAGCTGTCAAGTTTGAACATCCCTGGGTTTTTTTTTCTAAAGGGTTAGGGGTACAAGGTTCTTGTGACTTGACAGCTTTAAGAGTTGCGTACTTCAAATGCTGAGCCAACATTTTGGTTGCTAAACAAGAGCGTTGTTAAGTGAGTTTCAGCACAGTTTACAAGTTGGCCATACCCACCTGGTCACATGGCCGGCAAGCCACTCCCACAAAGCAGGCCACCACTACAGAAGAGGTTCTAAAAAAAATTGAAACCCACCACTGGTTCAGATAGAATAAGGTAGATTCCCCCCCCCAAAAAAAAACACCCCACCAGCATCAGATGTGAATTTATCACTACTCCAAAAGTCATGTATGCCCTTGTTAGAGAAGTTCCCACTCCACTAGAAATTCGCTTCTTTCTGTGTACAGATTATTACTGTTAATTTTTTTTAAGACTAGATTTTATGATTTGTTTTAAAGCAAACAAAAACCTCATCAGGAACATCAATTGCTATTAAATATCCTGGAGCCCTTGCCATTACATCTTCCTTTGGAGCCTTCAGCCTTAATAAGTTATTTAGGAAATGATTATTGTTTTGTTTAGGTAAAAGCAACCTGTTTTTAAAATGGGTTCATTTCCAACAAAGGTGTACTTTTGTATCTCGGCTTCATTAATAAATGGACAGAGACACAGGAGAAGTTGTTGTGTTGTTTTTTTTGTAGCTGCCCCAAAGTGGATAAGAACAGCTTTTCTTATGTCATTGCATTGGGGAGGGAGAGATTCTGCTCTCAATTACATTTCACTGATAATCTGTAATTAAAAGATGATCTTGAAACAAAAGGGGCTACATCTTTTCCTTCATTCTGTTTCAAGGAATCCTTGACTGAGATGCAGCCGAATTCTCCCTATAATGACATCCTTATTCAAGTTAATGCTACTAGAAATTACCATTGAGTTATTTGTAATAAATAGCATCAAAAGATTAGGAATTAGAAGGGGAGGGGGATTAAAATGTTCCTTCTCACCTAATTCAAATATTGTTCCTGTTTCACATAGATTGCTCATGTAATGTAAATCCGTAGGCCCCCTTTAATCTGTATAAATTAGCATTACAGAGGCTAATGACAGAGTGAAAATGTTTACATATGTGTAAGCATTAATCACTTCCAAAACTCATTATCAAAAGAAATCTCCTACAAGATATTCACTGTTATTAGTCTTTTGGCAAGATAGCCAGCTTCATTTAATTAAGGTGTTAAGCAAATTAGAAATGACATATTTTGAGAGAAATTGATGTTGGGTTGGAAATGGGTCAATGGATTTTTTCCTCCCCTGTAAAATTCAAAAGAGAAGCGTAATGGAATTCTTATTGCTATATTAGTCCATGTGAATATATAATATAGTATAAAAGTTCATTTTTAATAATACATGTATATTGGTATTGAATAGCTCGAACTCTGTACATATGTGTACTTCCTTTCTGTCATTGTCAATGTATTGAAATCATAACTAATTTAAAATCCATTATTTCATTCTAAGTAAGCATAACTGGTATTTAAGTCAATGTCTGTCTGTCTGCCTGCCTGTCATCTATCTATCATGACAGATCTTGTCTAGATCTTTGCACTACTGCAATGCGCTCTACATGGGGCAGCCTTTGAAGAGTATTCGGAGACTACAACTCATCCAGAATGCAGCCGCACGAGCGATTGTGGGTGCACCTCGGTACACCCACGTTACACCTATCCTCCGCGAGCTGCACTGGCTACCAATCGGTCTCTGGATACGCTTCAAAGTGCTAGTCGTAACTTATAAAGCCCTTCATGGTACTGGACCTGGGTACTTGAGAGACCGCCTGCTGCCAATTACCTCCCATAGACCCGTTAGATCGCACAGGGTCGGCCTTCTCCGGGTTCCGTCTACCAGCCAATGCCATCTGGCTACCACCCGGGGGAGGGCCTTCTCTGTAGCAGCTCCGGCCCTTTGGAATGAACTCCCCACGGAGATTCGGACCCTCACCTCTCTCCAGGCCTTCCGGAAAGCCGTCAAAACTTGGCTGTGCCGGCAGGCCTGGGGTTGATGAGTTCCCCTCCCCTCTCGACTTGTATGGCTGTATGACTCTTGTGTATTTTAATTACGTGTATTGTGTTTGTGTCCCCTTTTCCCCTTCTGAGTTGTTCGCCGCCCTGAGTCCCTCCCGGAGAAGGGCGGCATACAAATAAACTAAATCAATCAATCAATCAATTATCAGTAAATGAATAGGAAGATTGAGTAAAAGATTCAGAAAAATTTTGTAAAGTATTGTACAGTCTTGCTGGTATTGTAGCAGTGAAATTCATTAAGGGACTCTACATGCATGTAGAAAACTAACATGCCATAGAGACAACATCTAGCCTTGTCAACTGAAATTATTTTCCATGGATAGAGAACGTTTTTTGCTTTGTTTTAAAATAATGGGGTACTTTTCAGACATGCAAACTCTTTCCTGCATACGCTGAATGTGAAAGCAGATAGTCATCTATAATTGCCTCTGAAAACAGAAGTGCTAGAGTAACAGGTGTGTAGTGTAGTGGTTACAAATAAGGTGAGCAATGAGCCAGGAAATTCGTGGTTCATATCTTGTCTTAGCCCTGAATTCATTTTTTTGTAATGTGGGTATAATACTTACTCTGTAATTTGTTGCAGGGATTTCTAAGGCTAAAACGCTCTAAACACTAATGTTGATTTTTAAAATTACTATTTGCAATAGCGGACTGAACTATAGCTTATAATAAATCAGAACCTGTAATCATGTTACCGCACATCTCTTATACTGAAACATGCTCTTCCCCTCCCTCCCCCTTAACCATGTATTTTCTTGCAAGCTTCCATCAGAGATCTAATTCACCTTGTACTTCACTTTGATATATTGATTACACCCACATTTGTTTTATCAAGTAATTGGTAAAATGGTGTTTGCCCTAACTTAAAATTTATTTATGGCATTTACATTGCAACCAGTTTCCTACAAGGAAAGAGGGAGAGGGCGCGGAGGGAGGGAGTTCAGCGACCTACCAATATGAGAATAGACAATACAGGCCATAAGTAGGGGCTGGACTAGAGGAAAGAAACTCCACCTTAATTGGCTTGCTATAAATCTACCCAGGAACTTCATTCAAGATTATGTTTTTTTTTTAGTCCGACTAGCATTACAGATCTTTTCTATCCATGTGCTTTTGAGTCTATTAAAATTAAAATCCAATCCTAAACAAAAAGTTTAGGAACCTGTTCTGACCCCCTCCTCCGTCCAGTAACGAAAGCCAAGACAAGCTTAATTAGAATGTCCTTTAATAGCAAGACCAGAATCTCGGTGGCTGAAAGCCAAGCAAACAAACAGATAAGGACTTTGGCAGCAAGTCCGACGAACTTTGGCAGCAATTCAGATAAACCTTGGCAGCAATCCAGCCTGCCAAGTTAGTTTCTCTTTAGTCAAAGTGTTGGCTTCTGCAAGAAGGGTGCGGCACAAGCAGTTTTTTTCTATAGTCTGGAGAGGAGCCTATTGACTACCAGCTGAGCGTAATTACCTCCTGTAATTACATAGTTGTTCTTGACACCGAGTAGCCCTTCGATGGCATGCATCCAGGAACAACTCACTGCTGGTTTCTGGATCACTCTCCTCCCCACTGGTCCAAGGCTCAGGCACCACCTGGTGACCAACCAGTCTCTCTGCGCCCTGCTCGGAGTCGGAACCCTGTCCAGGGTCCTCCACATCCTCCAGGGCCGACTCATAGGTCCCCTCGCTGTCGGAGTCTGGTGGCAGCTCCAACGGCTCCTGCTGGGCCACAACATGAACCCATGCTTAGTTTAGACACTGCACATTTCACTGATATAATGTGAGTCCAGCAGGCCTTTGTCAAACTATCATGGACCCATTGTAAGCAACAGCCAACATATGGAGACCTATGTCAGCCTATTTGATTTTTCATGGTGTGACTACAGTGGGTGGAGGAGGGTTTTGTCTAAATGGAAAGAGTCCCTCCATGATTCTGGTCAATTTCACCCTCTCTTCCCAGCCATAGTCCTGCCTAACTTTCTCCTTTGCATTCATTTCAGCTGCATTTCGGGACTATTTTCTACAAAGACAAAAAAAAAAGTTCCAGGAACAAAGCCTCAGCATCCCCTCTAGTCTCTTATCTGTTGGGGTCTTCAGAGCACAGACAGGTGAGTGATTGGTGGTAATACTGGGAGGAGAGGTAAAAAAAATGGGAGAGAACCATGGATAGGTTCTACAAAATAATATATAAAAGATGCTAAAGGCCTAGAAAATGTGCAGAGAAGAGCAACAGATATGATAAGGGGTCAGAAGCTAAATTGTGCAATAAACAGGTGATAGAACTACGTATGTTTAGCCTAAGGAAGAGAAATTGGATAACCATTTCTCTGGGATGGTCAGAGGTGGGTTCCTACCAGTTCGCACCTATTCAGTAGAACCGGTTCATCAAATCTACCGAACTGGTTAGAAGAGGTTCCACCAGTGGACCCGGAAAGCAGGCCACACCTACAGAAGAGGTTCCAAAATTTTGAAACCCACCACTGGTCCTTGGATATGATTATTCTACACTCTCATGCTCATATTTATAAAACTCAGTGCCTCTGTGAAAGGTAAGGATGACTACTGCGTTTGTGGTGCAATCAGAACATTGCGTGTGTTGAAGTTGTTTTAACGCAAACCAAAGATGCCTTTTAAAAAACAAGTTTACATCATATTCTTATGCATGCCAGTGCTGTGTGTGAGGTAATTTAAGGTGGTTCTGACAAGTGTTGTCGGCATCTTCATATCCGGTCACATGGGTGGCAAGCCACTCCCATCTGGTCACATGGGCAGCAAGCCACTCCCACAAAGGAGGCCACACCCACAGAGTAGGTTCAAACAATTTTTGAAACCCACCACTGGTATAAGGACTCCTGCCTTGGGCAAGATGTTGAACTGAAAGAACTCCATGGTCCTTTCCAGCCCTATGATTGCATACTTAGGAAATATGGGCAGGCACAACGTTACTAGCTTCATTGCTAAAGCATAGTAAAAACTAAGATGTTGAGTGATTGATCTGAAAAGCTGCAGCAGGTTTGATGAGTTTTTGCAACTAACTTTTTCTGCTTGCATTGCAGTTTGCATCTATCAGTATTACCACAATCCTGTTTTGTTCTATGTTTTATAAAATATATACATTTTATTAAAAAATGTTTTATAAAATGGAGCATATTTTGTAGACTTAATTACTTACATGTCATTTTTGTCTTGTACAGATTGATCTTAATCATCCTTACATTTTCAAATGCATAACCATTGGGTTGATTTTAAGACAAAGATTTTATGTTGGTTGAGATTTGTTGTTCAAGTCACTATTGTTTGCCTAAAACAACCAAAACTTGGTTAAAATGCAAATTTTGGCTAAGTGACATAGTTATTATCCTCATAGTTTTGTGTTTATATGATTAACTCTGATATGAAATAAGCTTCCAGATATGACATGGAATATTTGAATTTAGCCTTATAGCTACTATTAAGAAACCTACTTAAGAACCAGCACAATGAAACAAAGAGGTTCAAGCATAACAGTGGTGGGTTTCAAAAATTTTTGGAACCTACTCTGTGGGTGTGGCCTCCTTTGTGGGAGTGGCTTGCCGGCCATGTGTTTTCTCTCTCTCTCTCTCTTTCCTTCCTTTTGTCTCTCTGTCCCTTTTTCCTTTTTTTCTTTCATCTCTCTCTCACTCTTTTTCTTTCTTTTTTATTTATTTATTTATTTCTTCCTTTCTTTCTCTTTCTCTCTCTCTCTCTCTGTCAGTGTGTCTGTCTGTCTGTCTGTATAGAGCCGAGGTGGCGCAGTGGTTAGGGTGCAGTACTGCAGGCCACTTCAGCTGACTGTTATCTGCAGTTCAGCGGTTCAAATCTCACCGGCTCAAGGTTGACTCAGTCTTCCATCCTTCCGAGGTGGGTGAAATGAGGACCCAGACTGTGGGGGTGATATGCTGACTCTGTAAACCGCTTAGAGAGGGCTGAAAGCCCTATGAAGTGGTATATAAGTCTAACTGCTACTCTCTCTCTCTCTCTCTCTCTCTCTCTCTCTCTCTCTCTCTCTCTCTCTCTCTCTCTCTCTCTGTGTGTGTGTGTGTGTGTGTGTGACAGTGGTGGGTTTCAAAAATTTTTGGAACCTCTTCTGTAGGTGTGGCCTGCTTTCCGGGTCCACTGGTAGAACCTCTTCTAACCGGTTCGGTAGATTTGATGAACCGGTTCTACCGAACTGGTGCGAACTGGTAGGAACCCACCTCTGAAGCATAATCAAGGGTTGGGGAGAGAGAAAAACTGGAATATCATTATTCCAAAAAAACTCCACATGAACATCTATAGAACTATTTCCATTCAAAAAATGAAGAATGATTCAAGGCCTTTTAAAATGAGAGGGCACTGAGGACTGCTGACTAAAGTGTCCTTTACTAGGTAGCTCACAAATTAACCCGCTAATAGTTTGCTTGGACACAGTTAACTTCCTCAAAACTCCGTGGGGAAATGGATTGGAACGCTACCCAGACAAAGCTCCACCATTTCTCTATCAGTTGTTTGGAAAGCATGCAGCTTTCTCAGCTCAATGATTTTGTCTTGGTGTTTTTGGTCTAGAAAAAAGCTGCTACCAGGGGAGTTTGCCATGGAATCTGGGTGGGGCTAGCCCAAAGTGAACCATTTGGGGTGCCTGACATTGGTGCTCCCACAGGAATGGAAAATTAGGCAGGGAGGCCTTATGGTGAAATGCTATTTGCTATCAGTTTAAGGGAACAGCATCACTTTAACAGTTGATCTCAGTTTCAGGCTGAAGACAAGGTGAATGCAACACTGTGGGAACAGGGCCGACAATCGCAGATCTGCACTTAGTAAAACTCAAGTGGAAAAAGGCCCTAAGAGGAATGAGGCTATCAGATTTCAGTTTTGGATGGTTGCATCTTCCTGTTTGAACAATCTGTTGCTAAAAGAGCCTTTCCCAAAGTGTGTTGGGATTCCAGATGTATTGGACTTTAAATCTTGCTCTCTCCAACTAGCGCAGTCCAGCACATCTGGGGAGCACCAGCCTGGGAAGACTGAGCTGAGAACTTTCTTGCTTTTTGATGTGTGTGTGTGTGTGTTGTGTGTAGATGAGAGTAAGGAGAAGGGCAATTATCACATTGGATTCAGAATCTGACTTGGAAAAATGATCTTTACATCAGAGTGATTTGTAGATATTTTCTATAGGTCACCTTTAATAACATCTTCTTTTCTTTTATGCTTTGAATTCCTATTCTGATTTTTTAAAGAAATAAAATTATACTAATCTAGTATCTTAATTATTCTGGCTACAGGTAGTCCTCAACTTACAACCATTTGTTTAGTGTAGCTACTTCATCACTGGAAGCTTTTAAAAAGAGACTGGAGAGCCATTTGTCAGAAATGATATAGGGTCTCTTGCTTGAGCAGGGAGTAGAGAACTGCCAAGGTCCCTTCCAGAGGTGGGTTCCTACCAGTTCGCACCAGTTCGGTAGAACCGGTTCGTCAAATCTACCAATGACCACCGAGCCCCGCCTACCCAGCTGGTCATTAGGGCAGAGAACTGGTTGGTAAATTATTTGAATCCCACCACTGGACCATTCCAATACAAGAAATCCAAATCCAAAGAGAGAGACATGATGAAGGAAGTGAAGTCAGAACAATATTAAAAGAACATCCATTCTATTGTCAGTAATAGGTACATATAACTTAGATCAGTGATGTCAAATGTGTGACAAACACATTGTCACGTGATGTATCACTTTCCCCCCCTTCTTTATATTGGGGGGGGGGGCAGGCCACAAGTTTGACTGTCCTGACTTAGATGATCTGACTGGCTGGTACTCCAGTTCTCATCAAGTCATATTGTGCTAAATGACGGGGGAAGGTTTTGGGTCCCAGCTAGGCCTCTGTCCTTCAAAATAGTAATTTTCAATATTAGTTAAACCAAACTCTGGAACTGGCTATCAAACGGAAGGAGTTGATCAGAAAAGGTTACTGTTTCCTGAGTACTATGGAATATTGTCCCAAGAGTCAGAGGATTGCATTGTGAATTTAGCAATCTGTACAGTGGGTACAGTGGTGGGTTTCAAATTTTTTTAGAACCTATTCTGTAGGTGTGGCCTGCTTTGTGGGAGTGGCTTGCTGGCCATGTGACTGAATGGGAGTGGCTTGCCAGCCATGTGATTGAGTGGGAGTGGCTTGGCAGTCATGTGACTCGATGGGCATGGCCAACTTGTAAAATGTGGTGAAACTCACTTAACAACGCTCTTGCTTAGCAACCAAAATATTGGCTCAGAAACTCTGGCATTTCAAGCACGCAAGTCTTAAAGCTGTCAAGTTACAAATCCCTTGCACCCCTAACCCTTTAGAAAAAAAACTCCCAGGGGTGTTCAAACTTGACAGCTTTCAGACTTGTGGACTTCAACTCCCAGAATTCCTCCTCTCGCTCTTCATCTTGATGATGTGCGGACGGGCGGGAGGAGGGAGCTGGACCTGATTCTAAATGGCACTGTAGATTTGAGGAACCTCTTCTATAGGAGAGGTTAGAACTGGCAGGAACCCACCCCTGGTGTGCATGCACAAACACACAGACACTTCCTGTGGAATCTATTAAACTCACATTTTCTCTCCCGTGTCGGTGCTATAATATTTATGTTTCGAAGTTTTACCAGTTTTAATGGATTTTATTTGGCTGGTGATTCTTGACCTTGAAACCTGGAGAGCTGGAATATTTATTTGTAAAACCTTTGTGTAGATTCCAGATTACTTTTATAAGCATTCTTGTAAAGTTAGCTTCTGATCTTTCAGTTATGTAGACACTACACTTGGCTGCTGCCCACCAGTGGTGTATAGCAGGGAATACACGCACACACAAAAGGTGAATATAAATTTCTCTTTATTGTATCAACACTGTGATGAATGCTTTGTTCCAATTCTTTACAGGCTAATTGTCAACAGTGAAAGAAATTAATTCGGAAGATGACAGGCCTTATGGACCAGCAAATATTAAACAAACAAATGGTTTTTTTTTAAAAAAAAAATGCAATGTTGAAATTACAAATGATTTTTGTCTGTGCTTCTTAATGTGCTGTTTTCAAATTTTAATAGTCAGGCAGGTACAATGCAGCCCCCAAGATCTACAGCTTTCAGTGGGCACAGTTGCCATATGCCTAAAAATGTATATTCCATACATTCTTTCCTCTAATGTTTACTTTAGAAAATGTCTTTAAATATATTTTAAATGGAAATTAGGCACATGACAAGACCAGATCTCAGATGCCAAAGGGATAGTTAGATCTCTCCTCAGAGAAGACTCGGTGTTCAGAGAAGGAAATCTGGAAAACTTTTCTATTTCCATGTGCTAAGAAAAACAATGTTTGAAAAGCCCAAATGGAGTTGATTGCAGATTTGCCAGTGAGGCTGTGAATTAAGATTAAGCAAGTGCTGTTCTAGCTATGAAAGAGTAACAGTTATTAAGGACGGTAGAAGCAGAGCATCTATTGGAGGGGTCAAAATGTCAAGATGTTGCCCATGATATACGCCTTACCTCTTTGTACGTGTTTCATGATGCTTTTCATTCCTCCCCCCCAGAGGTGGGTTCCTACCAGTTCGTACCAATTCGGTAGAACCGGTTTGTCAAATCTACCGAACCGGTTAGAAGAGGTTCCACCAGAAAGCAGGCCACACCTACAGAAGAGGTTCCAAAATTTTTTGAAACCCACCACTGACACACAAACACACACACACACACACACACACACACACACACACACACACAGTCAGACAAACTCACACAGAGAGAGAAAGAGAAAGAGAAAGAAAGGAAGAAAGAAAAAAAGAAAAAAAGAAAAAAGAAAGAAAAAGTGAGAGAGAGATGAAAGGAAAAAAGGAAAAAGGGACAGAGAGACAAAAGGAAGGAAAGAGAGAGAGAGAGAGAGAGAGAGAGAGAGAGAGAGAGAGAAAGAAAGAAAGAAAGAAAGAAAGAAAGAAAGAAAGAAAGAAAGAAAGAAAGAAAGAAAACAAACATATGGCCAGCAAGCCACTCCCATCTGGTCACATGGGCAGCAAGCCACTCCCACAAAGGAGGCCACACCCACAGAGTAGGTTCGAAAATTTTTTGAAATGCACCACTGCTCCATCCCCATGGTCACCTCTAGGCAGAAGACAAACAGTGCCTTCTGGCCTTCCAGCTTTTCTCTGTATGGCTTTGTATGTTTTTAGAGATCTCTGCATTTTGAAGAATAGAATGATTAACCCAAGTTGTATCTGAAAGTTCCTCATTGCTGACTAAATATAGCAGGCTTAACCGGGTTAGATACAGACCCAGAATCTGCATTCTTAGAACATACTAAACTTGGATAGATTTAATATTGCCTAGCACTGGTGGGATATTAGTGCATTTCAAAAACTGAACTAATTTGATCACTATCTGGTTTTGTATAAACCCAGAAAACTGATTAATATTTTAACCAGATTAAGTGTGTGAGTGAACACAACTTCACAGTAATTGGAAGTCCTACCAGCATATCATTTTTTAAAAAAATATGTTTTCTTTCATCCATTTATTTGGCCGCTCATCTGGCAACAGTGATTCTGAGTGGTTAACAATGTTAAAAACTTAATAAAACAATAAAAGTTAACAATAAATTTACAAATAGTGGAAACTGGGGGCAGCTGCATACACAATAACGATCCATCTCACCCATTTCATAAGCCTCATTAACCTCCCACCGTGACCCGACAAATGCGCGCACGACAACAATGCGCTGCCGAAACCGCGGCGAGAAAACCGCGATGTCATAAACAACAACGCGCCGACAAAACCGCGCCCACAAAAGCGTGATTTAAGTTAAGGTAAGCGTTAGGTTCAGGGTTAGGTTTAGGGTTAGGTTCAGGGTTAGGTTCAGAGTTAGCTTTAGGGTTAGGTTCAGAGTTAGGTTTAAGATTAGGTTCAGGGTTAGGTTTAGGGTTAGGGTTAGGTTTAGGTTTAGGTTTAGGTTTAGGGTTAAGGTTAGGTTTAGGGTTAGGTTTAGGGTTAGGGTTAGGGTTAGGGTTATTAGGTTGTTATTAGTTCTTTGTGGAAGGCGCCCTTTTGTCGGTGCACTGTTGTCGGCGCGCTGTTGTCGGCGTGCTTCTGCGCTCATTCGTCGGCGCGATTTCAACCTCACGGTTTTCTTACCGCGGTTTCGTTAGCGTGCTTTTGTAGAGCGCGCATTTGTCGGTGAACCCCTCCCACTCCTCATGCCTGGCAAAAAGAGACATGTTCCGAAGACCTTCCAAATACTGGCAGAATTTGGACCAGCCAGATTTTGGGTGCGAGTGTTATGGCATTCCAGAAGTCAAGGTGACAACAGAAAAGGCCAACTTCCTTCACCTTGGTGGAATATATGAAGTTACCTTATACAAAATCCATCTAATCTGATCTATTTTCAACAACTTCAATATCATTTTTTTTTTTTTTGGTACACTGGAATAACATTTTCTTTGAAACTTAACATTCATTTATTTGAATTTTTCTTTTGCAACATGTAATCATAGAATGATATAATAATTAAATTATAATAATAATTTATAGTAAGTATTCTTTTTCTATCACGATGATTAACCAGTGCAAACTGGCATTACTTGTATATTTTGTACATTGCTTTTTCTACTAACATTTTCTTTGAAACAGACAGATGCTCCACTCTATGGAGTTTAATCACAATTCACGATAGGGATATAGAAGCAAATGACAATTATTCTAAGTGGGGAAACCACTTAGGATAAGCAATTATTGAAATGTATAGTAATATTGTTTAGTAGTGAAATGGCCATGCATTTTAGGAATACTAAATATCCACACATGGATTGGGCTAATACATTATTCATCATATAAATAATGAGGATTATTGAATTTGGGATTGGCCCAGTAGCTACTTATGTCACAATGGTTTTAAATTCCTCTTCAATTAGTTTTCAATTATTACTGTCCGTCGAGGAAGTTATGTGGAATTTCTCTACATAACTTTTAAGCTTTCAGATGGCATTCATCCTGTTCATATGGAAATGTTCTGACATGCTTTCTTGCATGTTCACACATGAGTATATAAAATGTATGTCTATGTGCATGTAGCAATTTAGACTATCAACCAGTTATAATCATTTACCTCAGGTTTTCATGTTGCTGTTTTTATAAGTAGTGGATACTTTAATTTATATCGGTTATGTTATTAAACTGTGTTTCTCAAAGTGTGAAATGAATTTCTCACAATAAGTTCAAAAAAAAAAACAAAGAAAAAAATAACATTAAGTATTGGGAGGAAAAAAAATCAATAAGGCACATTAGAACAATATTTTTTTTAATCAATCCAGCTCAGATAATAAAATATTGAGCTAGCTTTTAGAGTTTCAATAATAGGCAAGGCTTTTGTTTCCTAATGATATGCTTAAAGGAATAGTTTTTTCTCCCCCCCCCCCCCCCCTAGTATTTAGAAAGAAATAAAATTAAGTCTACAGTTCTTTCTAAGATGCCCCCTTTGAAACTATGGGCTAAAATCAGAGGTGGGTTCCTACCAGTTCACACCTATTCGGTAGAACCAGTGCGTCAAATCTACTGAACCGGTTAGAAGAGGTTCCACCAGTGGACCCGGAAAGCAGGCCACACCTACAGAAGAGGTTCCAAAAATTTTAGAAACCCACCACTGGTCCTTGGATATGATTATTCTACACTATCATGCTCATATTTATAAAACCCAGTGCCTCTGTGAAAGGTAAGGATGACTACTGCGTTTGTGGTGCAATCAGAACATTGCGTGTGTTGAAGTTGTTTTAACGCAAACCAAAGATGCCTTTTCAAAAACAAGTTTACATCATATTCTTATGCATGCCAGTGCTGTGTGTGAGGTAATTTAAGGTGGTTCTGACAAGTGTCGTCGGCATCTTCATATCCGGTCACATGGGCGGCAAGCCACTCCCATCCAGTCACATGGGCAGCAAGCCACTCCCACAAAGGAGGCCACACCCACAGAGTAGGTTCGAACAATTTTTGAAACCCACCACTGGCTAAAAACTATTGCAAAGTTATGCTTTATGTGCTGCACTAGTGATAGATCTGGCAAAAGGACTTTCCCACCGGTCCCCTTCATCATTCAGAAGAGGCCAAGTATGGACGAAGTGCCATCCTTCTGAAGGAAGGAGAAACTCTGAGTGCTTACAAAATAAATGGATGGATCCACATGGTCTGGCTCAATGGATATGATCTCTGCAAAATATAGGTTGTATCCTGGGCATACTAAAGGTTGAGGAGAAATGATTTCACATGTGAGGTTAGGAAGCTAATCCACCTTCTATATATACAGTCAGTAGTTTTACGTGAGAGGTTTCTTCATGGTATAGTTCTTACGTCTAGGTTGGGCCCAATAGAATTACAGGTAGTCCTTGACTTATGGCCACAATTGAGTCCAAAATTTGTGTTACTAAGCAAGACAGTTATGTGAGTTTTGCTCCATTTTATTACCTTTCTTGCCATGGTTGTTAAGTGAATCACTGCAGTTGTTAAGTTAGTAACAGGGAGGTTAAGTGAATCTGGCTTCTCCATTGACTTTGGTCATATATAATTGCACATATATATGCACAATCAGCCTCTTTAAACCCCTCCTATCCTTACATGAAACACAAACCCCCAAACAATCAGAACACACCTCCACTCAATCAGGACACACCTCCACCCAATCAGGACACAGCCAAGCTCCCACCCAATCAGTTCAAACCCCCACTGGCAGTTAAAAGGAAGAAACAGCCGAGATCTCACATTGCTCTTGGAAGCACCAAGCCTGAAGTAGCCTGAAGATGACGAATGAGACTTCGTCAAAACGTCGCCAAGACATCTCCAATTTTACGTGGGAGAAAACCTGAATAACTAGAGACCTACATATATATATATATATACATATATATATTCAAATAGCATTTTTTTATAAAAAATCTGCTTTCCAGTTAATAATATAAAAGTAAAGATGACTTTGAATTGTACTTGATATTCATGCAGTTTCTAGGTAAAAAGATGGAAGTGATTTGCCATTAGGTATTTTTCTTTTTTTACAATTTTCCTTTCTAGTTAGTATACAGTTATGGATTGCCAATAGTTTCCCATCCAAATACTATTAAAGTCCAATCCTTCTTGGTTTTTCATATTCAGCAAAAATGGAACCCATTTTACTTCATTGTTTAATTAATCAACTAAGTATCTCTTGTAGTCTTTATTCCAGTGTTCATGTATTTTTTTGTCTTCCTATCAGTCACCTTCAAATGAGCAGCTGCTCTTCATCCAGTTTCATTCTTTAATTAAAATATCTTACTATGCTTTTTTAGAGACTAGAGGAAGTTTTGCTAGTACCATCATTCATATTGATACACAAATTTAATAACTACAAAATTTAAGTTGTGGAGGACAAAATCCATTATTCTTTGGCAAATGGCAAAGACAATAGCTACACCATCTGGTTGATTTCCACAACTAATTCACTCTTTCTTAATGTTCAGTGCAGAAACACATGCAGTCAAAATAATTTAGATTCTGTATTAGTAAAAGACCTGCAAACTTGCTTTCTTGTATCTATCATCTATCTATCTATCTATCTATCTATCTATCTATCTATCTATCTATCTATCTATCTATCTATCTATCTATCTATCATCTATCATCAACCAAAACAACTACTGAAATCTAGGAACCAGACACTTTTTCAGCCCCAAAGTGTCTCTTGGGTGTGCATCAATGGAAGCTGGAACTGAACATTTATGCCCGTGTGTATCCTTTTACATCCCTCCACATGGCAAACTGCTACACAGCTCACAATTCAAATGCATAACCTACATCAAACTTTCTCATTCTTATAAAGCCCCCACCTCCCACTTTTCAGTGGGAGAAGAAAGCATCGAGACTTTCCTTTTCATCCCTGTGATCCTGATTCAGATTGCTAGGTTCTCATTCACAAATTGCAACAGACCCCAATGGTTTTCTTCCGAGCCATTCTTAAAAGAAGGGGTTTGCAAAAGACAGCAGAGCTCAGTCTTACAGGCGGAAGATCTGATCTGTGAGCCATATTCATACCCACTGCATAGGCATTGAGATGCAGCCAGCACACATGTGTGCAGAATGTGCACTGATACATTGTACTTGAACAGTGGTGGGTTTCAAAAATTTTTAGAACCTCTTCTTCTGTAGGTGTGGCCTGCTTTGTGGGAGTGGCTTGCTGGCCATTTGACCAGGTGGGAGTGGCTTGCTGGCCATGTGACTGGGTGAGCGTGACCAACTTGTAAAATGTGGTGAAACTCACTTAACAATGCTCTTGCTTAGCAACCAAAATGTTGGCTCAGAAACTCTGCATTTGAAGCATGCAAGTCTTAAAGCTGTCAAGTTACAAGACCCTTGTGCCCCTAACCCTTTAGAAAAAAACCCCCAGGGGTGTTCAAACTTGACAGCTTTAAGACTTGTGGACTTCAACTCCCAGAATTCCTCCTCCAGTCATGTTGGCTCAGGAACTCTGGCATTGAAGTGTGCAAGTCTTAAAGCTGTCAAGTTACAAGGCCCTTGCACCCCAACCCTTTAGAAAACAACCCAGGGGTGTTCAAACTTGACAGCTTTAAGACCTGTGGACGTCAACTCCCAGAATTCCTCCTCTTGCTCTTCATCTTGATGATGTGTGGATGGGTGGGGGAGGGAGCTGGAACCGGTTCTAAACTGCACTGTAGATTCGTGGAACCTCTTCTATAGAAGAGGTTAGAACTGGCAGGAATCCACCCCTGTACTGGAGGGAGCATAGAATGTGCCAAGCAGAGGGTAGAAGGGCTGCAAAAGAGTAAAAGAATTCTAGGATGAGAGAGAGAGAGGGATTTTACCATCAGAAGACACCAGGGTTGGATAAATGCTAGCCAATAAAGCTGGCATCCAGCCTTCCCTCAAAAATTTACACTTGGTTTGCTCTGGCATTCTTTGCACAAGGGCATCTTCAATTTTGCCATAGTTCCTGTGCAGTCCATACATTATTGCTTGATCTGATCATCATTCCTAGAAATGTCAGGTATTCTACATTGACTCTAGTTGTCTTGTAAGTCATCTGGGCTTACACAACTTTAAACAAAATTGGGTTTTTAAAAAAATATGCAGACACAATTTCTTTGTCCTTGTTACTATACCAATATTTTTTTTAATTAAAGAAATAATCCTTAGGGAAAAAAATGTCTGATCTGGATGGGAATGAACAAGCTTGTGCTCAACCCTGACAAGACTGAGTGGCTTTGGATGTTGCCTCCCAAAAATAGTCCAGATATTCCATCTTTAAACCTGGGGGGTGAAATCTTACACCCCTCAGAGAGGGCCCGCAACTTGGGTGTTCTCCTGGACTCGCAGCTGACATTAGAACATCATTTGTCAGCTGTGACCAGGGGAGCTTTTGCCCAAGTTCACCTGGTGCACCAGTTGCGGCCCTACCTGGACCGGGAGGCACTCCAAATGATCACTCATGCCCTCGTCACCTCAAGGCTCGATTACTGTAATGTGCTCTACATGGGGCTGCCCTTGAAGAGTGTTCGGAGACTACAGTTGGTCCAGAATGCAGCTGCGCGAGCGATACTGGGTGTACCTAGGTACACCCACGTTACACCTATCCTCCGCGAGCTGCACTGGCTCCCTATTGGTCTCCAAAGACGCTTCAAGGTGCTGGTTATTACCTTCAAAGCCCTACATGGCCCAGGACCTGGATATCTCCATGACCGCCTCCTGCAACATGCCTCCCAACGCCCAATAAGATCGCACAGGGCAGGCCTTCTCCGAGTACCGTCGACTATGCAGTGTCATCTGGCAGCTCCTCGGGGGAGAGCCTTCTCTGTAGCTGCCCCGGCCCTTTGGAACGATCTACCCCCTGAGATCCGGACCCTCCCCACTCTCTCGGCCTTCCATAAGTCTGGTAAAACCTGTCTGTTCCGGCAGGCCTGGGGCTGTTGATCTGGATTGACCTTCAGCCCCATTAAGATCGAGTGCATGCTGTGTCCTTCTTTTAATTTGTTTTTGTCTTGTATTTTAAACTTTTTAAAATACTTTTAAACTGTTTTTATGTAAGCCGCCCAGAGTCCTTCAGGATTGGGCAGCATACAAATCTATTAGAATTGGAAATTGGATCCCTAAATTGCCCAAATTAACAGAAAATGAAGATAATGTTGGAGAATCCACACATCCCTAAATATTTTTTTCTTTCACTCTAACTAGTCACTCGCATGGAACAAGCTTAGATACAAGTCTAATGGCTCTTCATTATAGACTTCAATCTTTTCCCATTTCTGATAATTATTTTCTACACATAAGATGCTTTGAATTGTGCACCTGGCTTAGATCCCAGAAGTTTCAGCACTTTTGCACCTCCTCCTGTCTTAAATAACCTCTTTTCAATAGGCTTATACACTATACAGTGGAACTGAAGCCTGGAGGAGATCTCAGGTGTAATAATACACTATAACCTTAATTTCCCCTCACTTCATGTTCTATTAAGTACCTGATAGGAGATGCCTAGCTACATCTCATCTTCAACATGTTTTACCTAGATTGGGTACATCAGCAAGAAGCAAATAATTGACTTCTGAATTGCTATTGATTCTAATTTCCCAGGTAATTCAGAACTTCTGTGCAAATTATCTTAAATTAACATATGATCAGAGTTAGGATTCGAATTGCCTGTTTCGATCATTACTGTTTGTAGGATGAAATTCAGACAGGTGGGCTACCTGAGGTAATAGAAATCAAAGATTTTCAAAGTTGCGTATAAATCCTCTAGGGCAAAAGCATTATTTGGAGTTAAGAGACAGTTCCTGTTTTAAAGTAAGAGTAAAGACATGTTCATAGATACTTGAAATTCTTTCTTTTAGACGGGTCTCTTGTTTTCTTGGGGAGGAATCATCTTGGAAGGAGATACCGTAAGTGATTCCTTCACAGAGTCAGTGGGTAGTCTCTTTTTGAAAGTGGGGTGCAGTGGTGGGATTCAGCCAGTTCCCACCTTTTTGGGGGAACCGGTTGTTAACTTTCTAAGCAGTTCGGAGAATGGGTTGTTGGAAGAAATCTTATTTTGGTTTTTCCCCACTTTACAGGGCTAATCCTGTAAGGAAGGCAAGAAGGAAACATTCTGGTGTTGTTTCTAGCCTAATCTTTATTGCCCTGTTTATTATTTATTATTATTATTTATTAGTTTTGTATGCCGCCCACTCTCGGAAGACTCCGGGCGGCATTACAGAAACGGCCTCTCCAGTTAACCCTTATTACCATTGTAACAGTTAAGGTGAAGAGCCCCTCAACATGAATGACATTGAGTTGGCCATAATCCCATGGTCATATGATTACCAAGCCACGCCTACACAGCTGGTCATTAAGGACAGAGAACCGGTTGTTAAATTATTTGAATCCCACCACTGGTAGGGTGGTAGTTCTATTTCTTTGCAATGGGTATCTTTGCCAAACTGTCCAGAGCTGCTGAATCTGTGACTGATAGCTCCATGTTTGAAAGCATTGATTTGTAGATGGCAAATTTCTCAGTTAAGCACCTTTAAGCTCAGGACTAATTTAATTCACCTAGACTGGTAAATGTACAGTTCTGGGAAAGATGATTGGAGTTATTAATTATTCTTCAGTCATTTATTTTGAATTGTTCTGTAGCTTTGACCCTCTGCGTAAGAGCCGAGGTGGCGCAGTGGTTAGGGTGCAGTACTGCAGGCCACTTCAGCTGACTGTTATCTGCAGTTCAGCGGTTCTAATCTCACTGGCTCAAGGTTGACTCAGCCTTCCATCCTTCCGAGGTGGGTGAAATGAGGACCCAGACTGTGGGGGCGATATGCTGATTCTGTAAACCGCTTAGAGAGGGCTGAAAGCCCTATGAAGCAGTATATAAGTCTAACCGCTATTGCTATTGCTTCAAACCACTGCCCATGATGTACCTCTGAAATGAACTGATACAGAGACGTGTAAGAACTAACCCTAATTCCATCAAAAGTTCATTGGAGGAAGGCAGATCTAGAATAGCAAAACATGCAGAGGGGAAACTCACTTTTCTAATAGATACTGTGAATTCACATAGAACTTGAGCAGTGTAATTATTTTTTCCTCAATTTCTTAGCAACTTTCCTATAGGAGTCTTTTTGGCACTGGCACATGATTATGAAAGCACTACACTAGGGAATCCTGTTCCCTTCCATAAGGTATTTGACCGAGCATTGAAGCTACAAGAATAATTTTGCTCTCTGTATCCCTATATTTTATAAAATATATAAATATAAACCTGTTGTGGCCCAGCAGGAGCCGTTGGAGCTGGCACCAGACTCCGACAACGAGGGGCCCTATGAGTTGGCTCTGGAGGAGATAGAGGACCCTGGACAGGGTTTTGACTCCGAGCAGGGTGCAGAGAGACTGGTTGGCCATTAGAAGGCGCCTGAGCCTTGGACCAGTGGGGAGGAGACAAGGGAGAGTGATCCAGAAGCCAGCAGTGAGTTGTTTCTGGATGCCCAGAATTGAAGAGCTAATAGGCATCAGGAACAGTTACGCAAGTACAGAAGGTAATTGCGCTCAGCTGGTGGTCATTAGGCTCCTCTCCAGACTATAAAAAAGACTGCTTCTGCAGACACCCCTTTTGCAAAAGTCAACCCATTGACTAAAGAGAACTGTTGTAACTAACTTGGCAGGCTGGATTGCTGCCAAAGTTTGTCTGAGTTGCTGCCAAGGTCCTTATCTGTTTGTTTGCTTGGCTTTCAGCCACCAAGATGTTGGTATCTTGCTATTAAAGTACATTCTAGTTAAGCTTTTCTCGGCAGTCATTACTGGACGGAGGAGGGGGTCAGAACATAAACCTATGTGCAGAAAGCCTAAATTTACATGCATTTTCAAATCGACCTGGAATCACCAAAGTCTGATTCCTGTCAGGAGACACCAAGTTCCATGTTTAAAATAAAAATTGCCAGAAATGCTGCCGAGTGTTTGCTAGAGTTGCTATACTACTGGAAGGTAACAGTGAATTAGAAGTCCTTATTCAACATCAGACAGAATACAATGTTTCTACATCTCTGGATGGGAATTCTTGACGGTGGCCTTGTACCACATGTTTAGGTGCAGAAGATCCTAAATCATGCCCTTAGCTTCTACACATTGCAGTGGTGTGAGGGTTAAGGATACAGTCTTCTCTCGGTTAAGACAGTATGTGGAAACAGATTCTCCTACTTCCATATTTCTAAGGTTGAAAACCACATATGAAATAACCAACAGGATCTGTAGTGTGAACATTTTTGAGGGAGGCCCGAAGCCCTAAAACTTCATATACAAAGGTATGGTATCGACAGGGGTGGGTTCCTGTCAGTTCTAACCTCTTCTATAGAAGAGGTTCCACAAATCTACAGTGCCGTTTAGAACCGGTTCCAGCTCCCTCCCCCTGCCCGTCCACAAATCATCAAGATGAAGAGCGAGAGGAGGAATTCTGGGAGTTGAAGTCCACAAGTCTTAAAGCTGTCAAGTTTGAACACTCCTGGCTTTTGTTTTTTTTCTAAAGGGTTAGGGATGCAAGGGTCTTATAACTTGACAGCTTTAAGACTTGGGTGCTTCAAATGCCAGAGTTCCTGAGCCAACATTTTGGTTGCTAAGCAAGAGCATTGTTCAGTGAGTTTCACCAAATTTTACAAGTTGGCCACGCCCACCCAGTCACATGACTGCCAAGCAATTCCCACTCGGTCACATTACCTCCACTAGACCGATTAGATCCCACAGATTAGGCCTCCTCTGAATTCCATCTGCCGGCCAATATTGACTGGCGACTACCCGGAGGAGAGCCTTCTCTGTGGCTGCTCCGACCCTCTGGAACGAACTCCCCGTGGAGATTCGAACCCTCACCACCCTCCAGGCCTTCTGCAAAGCCCTTAAAACCTGGCTGTTCCGACAGGCCTGGGGCTAAAGAACTGCTGCCCCCGTCTCGAATTGGTATGACTGTTGTGTTTTAATTTTGCATTGTTTTTTATGTTGTTTTAAATTCTGTTTGTATCCCCTTCCCTGTTGAGTTGTGAGCCGCCCTGAGTCCCCTTCGGGGGAAAAGGGTGGCATATAAATAAAATCAACATAACATAACATAACATAACACATGGCCGGCAAGCCACTCCCACAAATCAGGCCACACCTACAGAAGAGGTTCCAAAAAATTTTGAAACCCACCACTGGTTATTGAGCAAAATGAGTGAATAAAGCCAGATAATATGGTGCAAGATTTGGAGACTTGTGTCCTTTCCCAAAAACGTGACCTTTCTAAGATTCTGCTTCTTTATTGCTTTTATTTGTAAAAAGGAAATCCTTACAATAACTTTTGTGAGTGTAAACCCCCAACAGGAAGAACTTCTTGCAAAGCTTGATGTCATTTCTTTATAATGGTTTTTTACCAGGGAAAGAAAAAAAAGAGAGAGAAAAAAATATAAACAAAACATAAGATCAATTTTTAAGCCTTGGGGTTATATTGCTGATGCTTGATTCTCCTGCAGATTGAAAAGGTAACGAATAGCACAAGGCCGAAATGAGTTACCAGATTAATGGCAAGGGATACATATTAAGTTACAACTTTGCAGTTCACCTCTTGAACTCATTGTTTTCAAAGTCTGAACTGATTCACAGTTTCTAGAATGATGGAAGGTAGAACTGGGAAAGAGCTCCATTTTGTTTCTTACGACGCTATCATAATGACCCAGCAGGAGAGTAACTGCTTAGAAAACCAAAGCACAATCTAAAAAGAACCAACTCTATGACTCTATAATATTATAGGAATGCCCTGGGAGACAGGAGGAAGACAGGAGAAAGGCTAGGCAATGGTCAGATAAGAAGTGTGTGTGTATGTGTGTGTCAGTGGTGGGTTTCAAAAATTGTTCGAACCTACTCTGTGGGTGTGGCCTCCTTTGTGGGAGTGGCTTGCCACCCATGTGACCGGATGGGAGTGGCTTGCCGCCCATGTGACCGGATATGAAGATGCCGACGACACTTGTCAGAACCACCTTAAATTACCTCACACACAGCACTGGCATGCATAAGAATAGGATGTCAACTTGTTTTTTAAAAGGCATCTTTGGTTTGCGTTAAAACAACTTCAACACACGCAATGTTCTGATTGCACCACAAACGCAGTAGTCATCCTTACCTTTCACAGAGGCACTGAGTTTTAGAAATATGAGCATGATAGTGTAGAATAATCATATCAAAGGACCAGTGGTGGGTTTCAAATTTTTTTGGAGCCTCTTCTGTAGGTGTGGCCTGCTTTCCGGGTCCACTGGTGGAACCTCTTCTAACCGGTTCGGTAGATTTGATGAACCGGTTCTACCGAATAGGTTCCAACTGGTAGGAACCCACCTCTGGAAGCAAGGGTTGTGTGACAAATATATCAGAGAGGATCCTCCCCACTGTAAAGATGAGGGGAGAGAGATGTACTTTCAGACTTCCAACATTCTTTTAATATAATTTTACAATAAATGTAGAGCTAGTACTTCTGGGTGCTAATCTTGTTCAGACTGTCTTGCAAGATCAACAGACTTGATTATATAGCCAGGAAGCCCTCTTGTGCTCTTTAGTCAAGAAAAAGGCTAGGTTCTTATGTCTATATCAAGCAAGACAAAAGGGGGCTGTTCTGTGATACAAGCTAGGGTTACGGTACTGTTCTGACCCCCCCTCATCCCACACCAACACACTCCGAGCCAAAGATACTTTACGGAATTTATTAACAGACAGACAGGTCCTTGGCAGCAAACCGGCACAGATAAGCCTTGGCAGCAATCCAGCCTGCCAAGCTCATAATACTGTTCTCCAACATTCGTTAATGCGTTGACTTCTGCAAAAGGGGCGTGTGCACAAGCATTCCTTTTATACTCTGGAGAGGAGCCTAATTACCACCAGCTGAGTACAATTACCTCCTGTAACTGTGCAACTGTTCCTTACGCCAATTAGCTCTCCGGTGCTGGGCATCCGGGAACAACTCACTGCTGATTTCAGGATCACACTCCCTTGTCTCCTCCCCTCTGGTCCAAGGCTCAGGCGCCTCCTGCTGGCCAACCAGCCTCTCTGCACCCTGCTCGGAGTCGGAACCTTGTCCAGGGTCCTCCACATCCTCCAGAGCCGACTCATTGGGCCCCTCGCTGTCGGAGTCTGGTGGCAGCTCCAACGGCTCCTGCTGGGCCACAACAGGGTACCATATACCAGAATTCCAGATACAATTGGGGAAAAAAGTTCTAAAAGAACACTTGTTCCAAGTCCTAAGCAGCTGGTGATTGGATATTGCATTTACCCATGGATTGGCAGAACCACAATATTTATCATGTTGAGTAAAGAGGAACAGCCAATATACAATGATAAAAAAAGAATAAAGCCCCCCATCTGGGTGACAGTAATCAGTCAAACAAACCACTTGATGGGCTCTACCCCACTCTAGGTTCCCTGGCCCTGTTGGCAACACCAAGTCTTCAGGGCCTTGCAAAAAAAGTGTTAAAGTGGGGGCCAGTCTAATCTCTGCAGGGAAGATATTCTAAAGGAAGGGAGCCACCACAGAGAAGGTCCTTCTTCTAGGTCCTACCAGATATATGAGGCTGACTTCATTGGGCAAGTTCGTACATTTTCTTCACCAAAACTTCTATTATGGTGTGGTGGTACATTGGTTAGAATGCAGCATTGCAAGCTAACTTTGCCCACAGCCAGGAGTTCAATCCTGACTGGCTCAAGGTGGACTCAGCCTTTCATCCTTCCAAGGTTGGTAAAATGAGGAACCAGATTGTTGGTGAAAATATGCTGACTCTGTAAACTGCTTAGCCTTAGAGAGTACTGTAAAGCAGTATGAATATGTATATAAGTCTGTGCTAAAATAGCTTCGTGCTATTTTAAATCGGAAAAGATGGAAACAGCAGAGGCGCCTATGTGTGATCATGCAGTTAATTATTTCATCCACAAAAGCAATTAGAAACTGAGGTTTTTTTCCCCTAGGAATAACCTATGTAACATTTTTGAAAATAGGTTTGATTATTATAATTGTATTTAGCATGAACTATACAGCAGAAGTTATTTGCTGATTTCTCTGGTTCCACCACAAAACCGCATTCGACTAAAGGGTGCTCGACGAAACCGCATAGCTGACGTCATCACAGCGTGACAACAGCGCGGAGAAAAAAGCACGCTGTAAACGCTAAACCTAAAATTAACCCCTAAACCTAAACCTAACCCCCCTAAACCTAACCCTTAACCTAACCCTAAACCTAACCCTAAACCTTAACCTAACCCTAACCCTAACCCTAACCCTAACCCTAACCCTAACCCTAACCCTAACCCTAACCCTAACCCTAACCCTAACCCTAACCCTAACCCTAACCCTAACCCTAACCCTAACCCTAACCCTAACCCTTAACCTAACCCTAACCCTAACCCTAACCCTAACCCTAACCCTAACCCTAACCCTAACCCTAACCCTAACCCTAACCCTAACCCTTAACCTAACCCTTAACCTAACCCTAAAGCTAACCCTAAACCTAACCCTAAACCTAACCCTTACCTTAAGTTGAATCAGCTTGCTTTCAAAGCGCTATTTAAAGCGCCCTTCTTTCTCCACGCTCGCTGTTGTCGCCCTGTTGATGACGTCAGCGATGCGGTTTAATCGGGCGCGTTTTAGTCGAGCGCGGTTTTGTCGTGCCATGGATTTCTCTAGAACATAAAGGATAGTTATTGAGCAATATTTAACTGCATGTTTACTGCATGCAGTTTCACAACACAAAGGCATTTTTTTTATTAAAATGGAAACCACCATCCAAATCTGCAATTTCTAAATCAGTTGGGAGGCACTTGCTTAACCTGATGAGATTTAGATTCATCCAGTGAGCCATGTTACAATTATTAAAATAGGTTGTGCATGGGACACACAATAAATTTTAAAGTTCTCTTGATGCTACGTATTATCATACATGGTGGACCTGCCAAAAGGTTAAGGCATTCTGGATAAAAATATGGTGGGTTATGCAAAATATCTTTAAAAGAAGGATAAAGTTTACTCCTCAGTTATTCTTACTAGGTATATGTACTGACTTTACAGTGGTAGAGACTAACTTGATTATGCACCTAATAACGGCAGCAAGACTGTTGGTGGAGCAATACTGGAAGAAGGAAGACCTGCCTACAATCCAAGAATGGACATTGAAAGTCACAAACTTAGCCGAGATGGCTAAAATATCGGCATATCTTAAAGATCACTCAAATGAGAGATATAAACGAGACTGGAAAAAATGGATTGACTATATACAAAATAAATACGGGACCAAGAAATTCCAGTTAGCCTATGATTTGATTTAAATTGTTTAAAGTTAGTTCAGCAAGAAGAAGCTAAGGTCAATGTAGAATGTCATTAATTTCTTTATTTCTTTTTTCTCCATAGATTTTAGACTGTGTTTGTTAAAAATCCATACCGTGTACAGGTTCTGGGAAGTCGGGGGGGGGAAGGAGGAGGGGGGTAGGGGGGGTGGAGGGTGGGAGGGGCATACAAAAAAATTGTACTTCGATGTTTTAATGATTGACGAATGATGAAATATTTGGGTTTTAAAAGAAATAAAACCTTTGAAAAGAAAAAAAATTTTTAAAGATGCTCTGGTCTTAGTATATGTCATTAACTTGAGTAATAAACTAATCCGAGAAAATTATGTCAAAATATATCGTCAGTAAAAAGTGAAGGAGCTAGATTGTTTCTTTGTTGTATTTTGAATGAACTGATAAAAGCTCCAGTAGGGAGACAGGTGTGTTATTCTCCAATGTTCCTAATGGTACTGTCACTAACACTTGCCAACTAACACATCTGGAGGACAAATGGTGCAGAAGTCTGATTTCTGGGTACCAAAACATATGGGAAATGTATCCAAATTCCTCCGAGATTTGGCAAATAGACTCTGTGGTTCATCGTCTTTCTTTTCAAACAGGAGAACGATTTGAGGTTTCGGAAATATCAACATTCTTATTTAGTTTTAAAAACCACTCGTTCAAGAAGGTTGAAACTAGACAGAGTCCCATATTGACCTTGTTAATATGGAGAGAGTGAATCTGTAGGGAACAGTCCAAACACAGCAAGGGGAGTTGAATCCCTTCCCAATTAGGTGAATAGTCGAGCCGAGGTGGCGCAGTGGGTAGAGGGCAGTACTGCAGCCACTTCAGCTGACTGCTAGCTGCAGTTCGGCGGTTCAAATCTCACCGGCTCAAGGTTGACTCAGCCTTCCATCCTTCCGAGGTGGATAAAATGAGGACCCAGACTGTGGGGGCGATATGCTGACTCTGTAAACCGCTTAGAGAGGGCTGAAAGCCCTATGAAGCGGTATATAAGTCTAACTGCTTTTGCTATTGCTAGTCCTGAGAATCTCTCATAAGCACTTTTTCATCTGATTTCCTCCAGCAAGAAATACCAGAAATTGTTCTGATTGTGCAGTTGGGAATGGCAAACCAGCTGAATTGCTAGTTCCTTTATCTCACCAAGTGCTTGTATGGACAAATGTATTTGTCGAAATAATGCGTTGCTCTGTTATAATTATTGAAATTCAAGATTGCGTGCATCTGTGGTTTGTATAAACCTGCTGATCACTAGAGATCACATAGGTGTAAAGATATGTAGCAGGCTGCACGTGTTTTATCTTCTCCTTTTCCATGTATTTTTGTATGTCATCTGTGTAAGATGCCTTTATTTACCCAGAAATTTCATCCCTCTCAGTTCAGTTCCTTTTTTTCTTGTGTCACTCATGGTCTCAGATGAATCCGCCCCCCTCTCTTTACAATGGCCCTGTTGGACATCTCACAGAGATACACCTCAGAGAAACTGAGCATTATAGTTTTGAATAGCTTGATTTGTTTGACAAACGGTATTAATCTATCCATCCTTAAGATCAGAATGCCTGAGGCATAAGTTAGGAAAGTTGGTTGTGTGTGTTTTTATGTTCTCTGTGCTTTTTCACAGATTCATAGTTTTAATTTTGACTGTTTTAGATGCATTTATTGGGTTTTCTTTCATTCAGTGTTGCACACCCACCCAGAGTCATTTTTTGTGAGATGGTAAAACAAATAAATGATAAATATGATAAAATATGATAAAACAAATAAATGATACCAAAACCTGAGGATGTTCTTCAAGTACAGTTCTATTCTATAATATTGGGATTTAAAAAAACAATGATTGTTTCAATAATTAAATTGATTGTTATAACACAACGGTTATATCAACCTTTATTTAAAGTAAAATGCATTTATTTATTGACATTATAATTATATACCTCTCCTATTCTGTGAGAAGGCAACATAGGAAATAGTTTTCACTACCTCATTTTATAGTAATGTTAAAGTTTAATGTGTTTATCCCTTTATTTTCCCACCAAAATAGATGGGAAACTGCATAATTATATTGCCAGTGGATAACTAACTTGGAAGATACTAGACTTGTGAAACATAGTTGTCATGGATGATGCAGTCCATGAGTTACATGTGAAGGCAAAACAACAAATCCATTGAAAACTACAGAGAGAGAATCTATAGAGAGATGTCATAGGTGGCAGTTCAGTGCACACATGGTAAAGATGACTTCACTTTCCTTCTGAAAGAATTCCTCTTTCTGTTCATCAGTATAATATTCATTCAATTCAATTCATTCATTCAAATATTCATTTGGGGATGATGTAACACCATACTAAATGGAAATGTCAGTTCATGGATGCAAAGGTAAGGTTTGATGCATATTATAAAAGGGATAAGGACTGTAAGGAAGAGAATGTCCTTCAGAAAATGTGACCAACCATATCCCTGAGATGCCATTGAGAATGAATCCTTGGATCTACTCAGATCTGGAACCCATCTTTTGCACAAAGAAGCATTTTGTGATCCACTTCTAATTATTTCTCTCTGTCACACACTCATAAATCTATATGTTGATCATTCACAGAGGTGGGTTCCTACCAGTTCGCATCTATTCGGTAGAACCGGTTCGTCAAATCTACCGAACCGGTTAGAAGAGGTTCCACCAGTGGACCCGGAAAGCAGGCCACACCTACAGAAGAGGTTCCAAAAATTTTTGAAACCCACCACTGGTCCTTGGATATGATTATTCTACACTATGATGCTCATGTTTATAAAACTCAGTGCCTCTGTGAAAGGTAAGGATGACTACTGCGTTTGTGGTGCAATTAGAACATTGCGTGTGTTGAAGTTGTTTTAACGCAAACCAAAGATGCCTTTTAAAAAACAAGTTGACATCATATTCTTATGCCAGTGCTATGTGTGAAGTAATTTAAGGTGGTTCTGACAAGCGTCGTTGGCATCTTCATATCCGGTCACATGGGTGGCAAGCCACTCCCATCCGGTCACATAGGCAGCAAGCCACCCCCACAAAGGAGGCAACTGTAAGTGTGGCCTGCTTTCCGGGTCCACTGGTGGAACCTCTTCTAACCGGTTCGGTAGATTTGACGAACTGGTTCTACTGAATAGGTGCGAACTGGTAGGAACCCATCTCTGGTTGAGTCCCACTTTATGAAAAAGTCAAAATAATTATTGCAATGATCAAATTTACCTTCTTGGGAGTGAACTGTGTGGCAGAAAATGAAAATGTGATGTTCCCAAGGCTGCTTGGTAAAAAAGATTGTGCTTCTGACTGCATTCAGAGCAAAATAAAAAGATTAAAAACAAATTCCACCCACAGAATGACTAGTTATTTAAATTTTGATTCACACCAGGACAACTTTTGTACTCTTGCCAAAATAGCCCTTTTTTTCTGGCTGCAAGAGACAGGAGATTGACCTCCACTTAAACACCCTGAGGTAAGAGGAGTAGCCAGTGGAAATTATTTATAACCTGACCAGCTCATTTAATTTCATTCTCTGAAGCCGACAGTGCTTGACTGACATAGCAATAATGGACAGCGAACTTTTGTGCCAATTAATTGTTAATGAGAGGTTTGATTAGCAAATAAAGTGCCTATTAGGTAACTGATTGTCTTTCTTTTATAATACCAGAGGTCAACTTTTTAAAACAACTGAAAAGCCATACTATAGCTAGGGAGGGGGTGGGTGGGCAGGAAGCTATTTAAAATTTAACCCTAACTTTCTTGAGGTTGAATAACATTGCTTCAGTGCAGTTGGAAAAAGGGAAACTGATCTACAAGAATAATCAATCAGACCATAATTAATGAATCAGCAATTTCTGGTTTCCTTCAGAAAAGCAAATCATTTCTATTTCACTTAGTTTGGCTGTTGCCATGTTACACAGCCAGATGGGAAAAAATATCCCACTGTATAAAGTGAAGCAGCAACTCAATTCAAGTGCAGCCAGCAGATGCTTTAAGTAGTCTACTCGCTATAGAAAGATACATTTTCTCAAAAAAGGTGCTGCTTTTTGCAAAGGGCATTAGTCTCACTAAACCTTTAGATATCATCAATAATGTCCGCAAGCTTGCAGATGGAATGGATTTGCAAAAATCTTTTGAGAAAGATTCTCAGCAAAAGGGCTAAGCCAATAATATCTGTCCATCCCCAGGTAAGAAAATTGCTCCTGTTATGCATCAGTTACTGGTTAAATGACCGAAAGCAAAGAATGCAGACAAAAAGTAAGAAGAATAGAGCAAAATTACTTCAAAAAATAGCTTCCTGAAAAGATCTGTGCTGTATTGAAATTGATGCTTTTTAAACCTGTTCATTAACAATGGTTTGCTACTCTTCTCCTTAATATGGTGTTGGAACTATTGGCCCACCTTGGACATAACAGTGGCTGAACGCAAACTGTTTTATACTGATATTATTTATTTCTATTATACATTTTTGTGTAAAGTAATACAGGTGATGAAAGAAATGTCCTTCTGGGTTCGGCTCCAAGTGGGGAAAAAGACACCATGGAGGCTGCTTGGAAAGATGGTTTATTGGTGGACAGGGCCATATGCCTTGAGCTCTGAACAGAAAAGGTGATCACATGCTTCAATGTTGCTGGAGAAGAAGAGAAGAGCTGAGGGAGGGGCTTGCTAGGCTTTTTATAACCTGTTCAGTCCCACCTCTCTGTTTCCTGTTCCTGTGTAAGAAATGTATTCTGATTGGTTGTCAGACTCCCATAGACCCATGCAGGGGCAACTCTCTAGGCTGTGTTTTGAATTCAGGTTTGGTTGAGTTCTCAGATGCCATGTGGGGAGTTGGGGCCAATATTATCATGCTTTCCTGTAGCTGAAGTGGAGAACTCTTTATTATGTAAAGTGGACTACCTTGGCCTTCTTAATGGCCCATTAACACAGTGGGGATGGGCAGGAAGCTACAGGGAGCTATTCTGTCTTTAAAAACATGTTTCTTCCTTTTCATATCCAGAGAAATATTCTGCCTTTTCAATATTTCCTAGGATATTTCATTTTTCTGGGAGAGGGCTGGGTGATAACTTCCTACAATACAGGTTTTTAATTGCTCACTTTAGCAAACATGGGGCCGGTTTTTTTGAGGGCTGGCCTCTCCTCAGTTATATTTACCTGTCCCATCAGTGAAGCTGAAGCTGTTCCCAACCCAGCTGGCCTTCCAGAAAGGCCTTTAAAACTTGGTCCTCTCATAGCAGTTATAGCAGTTAGACCTATATACCGCTTCATAGGGCTTTCAGCCCTCTCTAAGCGGTTTACAGGGTCAGCATATTGCCCCCAACAACAATCCGGGTCCTCATTTTACCCACCTCGGAAGGATGGAAGGCTGAGTCAACCTTGAGCCGGTGAGATTTGAACAGCCGAACTGCAGAACTGCAGTCAGCTGAAGTAGCCTGCAGTGCTGCACTCTAACTACTGCGCCACCTCGGCTCTACCTGAGGTTCCCATAATAGAGTGAAATCTGCTAGATGTTTGTCAGGGGGCAAGTAAAGAGGACTCCAGTTAATAGACTAACCTGTTAGTCCATCATCAAATTGTTAGCCCTGTATCAATACATTTTGGTACAACATATTCACAATTAGTAATAACATGTAATGTAACATTAGCATATAATATTGATTGTGCTAAACCCCAGCCCCTTTCATACCTGTAATGTTCTTTGATTACAAGATAAGACAGACTGAATGCTTCCAATATCTTCTTTTAATATGACATTAGAAGCATCGGTATGTCTTATCTTGCAATCAAAGCAGACTTCTTAGAAGCATTTTTATGTTAATATTTTTAAGTTACTATAACAAATTGATAGGATACTACAAAATTGGTGAGATAATAAATGTTTGACTTTTATCTACATTACAAATATCATGGAGGTTTTTTTAACTTTATCACTAGACATATATTTTGACTTTTTTATGGAATACAAATAAAAATCTCTACAAACACAATTATCAAGTGTTTATGTAAAGACCCTGATTTAATGCAATGAGCTGAACAGCATTTATGGGAAATTCCATTTTTCCTTTATTCACATGACAAATTTATAATTTCAGTGTAAAAAATGCAGATTAATTTTTTTAAAGCCAGGGACCAAGTCTGCATAGTAATATCCTAATATCTTAAATTAGTGATTGCAAATCATTTTTCTTATGTCTAAAGGACATAGGAAAAGTATAACATGCTACATGGGGGAAAAAATAACCTTCTTAGGTTTTAATTACCCAAGGAGAAAAATGTATATTTGATGTAGTATATTAGCTCTTAATTTCATAATCAGTTTCTATCTTCATTAAGCCTCAGAGCTTGAATATAATCTTATATTTCTACTGATTTTGAGTGTTGTCCTTTAATTTCCCATGAATGCTGAAGATCTATCCAATAAAATAATATTAGTTTCATAGAATCATCTGCTGCTGAAACAGTAGAATTATCTGGCCAAGTGAATGGACTGCTTCATGTGGAGTTGAAGGGTGTATTAAACTAATAATAACAACTAACAAGTAATTTACAGTGTCTTTTGGTTTTCCTGCTTTTCATGCAATATTAGCTGGTTTCAAATGAAACTATTTTCTCCTCCAAAGTAGGGGTCTTGGATGCAAAATGTTGTGCTGTTCAAGATGATCTACATTTTTTCAGTTTGTTCTTGCTTACTTGTCCTAGGGACCTGGAATGATGGGAAAATACTGGAGATTGACTGTATAATCAATTATTAGTATGTCAGGGGCTCTGCTCCTATGTCTTCTGGGGTAGCCAGTTTATTGTTGCTGAATAATGAGGTTCTTATTTTCCTGCATTCTCATCTGGAATTATGAATCTGTGCCGTGACTCGTCAAAACCGCGGTCCACAAAAGTGCGCTCGTCGAAAGCGCGCATTTGACGTCATCACAGCGTGACGAAAAAATTTAAAAATTGAAATAAAAATAAAAATAAAGCAAGCCGATTCACATAAAGGTAAGAGTTAGGTTTAGGGTTAGGGTTAGGGTTAGGGTTAGGTTAAGGGTTAGGGTTAGGTTTAGAGCGTTAGGGTTACGTTTAGCATTAAGTTAAGGGTTATCGTTAGGTTTAGCGTTAGGTTAAGGGTTAGGTTTAGGGTTAGATTTAGGGTTAGGTTAAGGGTTAGGTTAAGGGTTAGGTTTAGGGTTAGGTTTAGGGTTAGGTTTGGGGGGGTTAGGGTAAGGTTTTCGCTTTATTTTTACATTTATCGATCACAGCGCGATGTTTTCGTCGCACTGTGATGACGTCACGTACGCCCTTTTGTCGAGCGCGCTTTTGTCTACCGCGGTTTTGTGGTGGAACCATCTGTGCATGATATAATATATCGGCCTATATTTTAGTAATAGAATGACTTACCTGCTAGTTTTTTCAAAAGTGCTTTTACAGAGTAATCTATTCTTCCACTATAATTATGGATGTCAAGTAAAAGATGGAACGAGTTCCTTTCTGGCAGGCAAAGAAGCAGTTTAAACCAGAAAACCAGAGAGGAATAAGCTTATCAGCTGGATAGGTTTATTTGCAAGGATATTAAAGTTCCTGAGTCAATTGAGGACAATGAAATGTAGCATAGATATAGAGACCCTGACAATCAGAAATTGAGTCAATTCTGGGGAAAAAATGCAAGCATACATGCAGGAAGAGTAATATATACCAGAATCAGTCAAAGATAGGAGGTAGAACAGGATATTTGTAATTGTGAGAATTGAAGGTCTTCCAATGTATGTTGATGTGTTCAGTTAAACAAACAAGATAAAAACAGTTGCTTAACTGTCACCTGCGATGGTTGACAACACGTTTGTTTCAAAACATTGGAACAAAAAGACATTGTTAGCTATTTTGTATAACTAGTAGGCTGTGTCTGTGCATAAACAGAAAATTGATCTTAGCTTAGTTCCAACAAATGTCCAGAATATATTAGTCTTAAACTGAGATTATATACCTGTTGTGGCCCAGCAGGAGCTGTTGGAGCTGCCAGACTCCGACAGCGAGGGGCCCTATGAGTTGGCTTTGGAGGATGTGGAGGACCCTGGACAGGGTTCCGACTCCGAGCAGGGCACAGAGAGGCTGGTTGGCCACCAGGAGGCGCCTGAGCCTCGGAGCAGTGGGGAGGAGACAAGGGAGTGTGATCCGGACCTCAGCAGTGAGTTGTTCCTGGATGCCCGGCACCCGAGAGCTAATAGGCATAAGGAACAGTTGCGCAGTTACAGGAGGTAATTGCACTCAGCTGGTGGTAATTAGGCTCCTCTCCAGACTATAAAAGGAATGCTTGTGCACGCGCCCCTTTTGCAGAAGTCAACACATTAACTAATGTTGGAGAACAGTATTGTGAGCTTGGCAGGCTGGATTGCTGCCAAGTCTTATCTGTGCTGAATTGCTGCCCAGGCTTGTCTGTGCCAGTTTGCTGCCAAGGACCTGTCTGTGAATAAATTCCGTAAAGTATCTTTGGCGTGGAATGTTTTGGTGTGGGATGAGGGGGGTCAGAACATACACCCATAGCAGGGGTGGGCTTCAAAAATTTCAGCAATGGGTTTTCTGCTCAGTTGCTAGGTGGACGTGGCCTAGTCGGCCTCCTGCATCATGGCGGGGGGGAGTTTTTACCATCCCCAGACTCCAGAGGCTTTTCTCGAGCCTCTGGGAGGGCGAAAACTCCCTCCTCTGGACTCCGGAGGCCTTCCAGGAGGCCCATTTCCCCCCTCCCTGAACCTCTGGCGGGCCCTGCATTTACCTCACATCCAAAACGGGCCACATGGAAACTCCTGGGAGCGGTGTGGTTGGGTGGAAGGGGTGGGGCAGGACCAGTGGTGGGTTCCTACCAGTTCAGCCTGGTTCAGCCGAACCGGTAGTAACTGTGTGACCTGGGTTGCTGGAACCGGCAGCAACTCAGGCCTGCCACACCCCCGAACTGGTTCTCCCAGCGGTGCCTATGGCTATATTTTGTTTTTTGCTTTTGTGCGTGCGCAGAGCAATTTTAGTTGTACAGCGCATGTACCCACAGGGTGCATGAAGTGCACCTGGCGCATCGTCAAGCAAACCGGCAGTAGTCTCTGCTGGAATCCACCCCTGGCCAGCCAGGAGTGGAGTTTTCCAAACCCGCCATAACATTAGCTAAGGGTTCTCCCAAACCCGGGCGAACCCATAGCATCCCACCCCTGACTCATAGGTAGATTACAATTCACCTATTGGCACAGATGCAGTGGCCAGACTGCTACTGGGGAAAACCATCACTGCAGAATTACAGCAATCTTAAGTTCTCAGCATTGGATACCAAAAGGCATAAGTGCTGGTGATAACCAATAAGGTCTTTATGGTATGGCACTGAAATATATTAGAGACCCTGCTTGCCAAGTAATACTCTGCTCTTCCTGTCTGAACATCAGGGCAAAACCTGCTAGGGATCCACCTCCAATCCCCGGCCCTTGAAATAAAGGGGGTGTAACACACAGGGGTGAAAGAATCTGACAGGTTCTGGAAAACTGGAAGCAGAAATTTTGAGTTGTTCAGAGAACCGACAAGTGCCACCTCTGGATGGCCTCAGAGTGGGGAGGGAATGGGGATTTTGCAGTGTCCTTCCTTACCACGCCCACCAAGCCACGCCCACAGAACTGGTAGCAAGAAAATTTGAATTTCACCACTGGTAACACACTATCCCTGAATGTGAAATTAACCTCTTCCTTCTACTAAAACCTATTTTGTTTCAATTGGTCTTTGGACCCAGAAGCCATTTAGGATCTATTATTACATATTAAGATTGTTAGATAAGACTTTGTGTTGCTTCTAAGTTATTGAGTTAACTCTTATGCTTATACTTGTGTGCATCACACAGAGTTGGTCAGATGGGACAGGTTATAAATGCTGTAAAATAATAAATACATAAGTAAAGGCTACCCAGCCAGAATTCCATTGGGAAAGAGAAATAAATGTAAGCAAATATTGATATTGGGAGGCAGCTGCCGAAGTTTTATATCTGTCTTTTGCCTCACCTATTGAATTATTCCATTTTAGTACTGTTTTGTCTCCTCTCTGTTGAATTTTTATAACACACGCACCCAAACTCATACATTCACACATCATTTATTGTGTATATTCAACAGATAAATATTAGAAATGGGAAATGGGAAACTGAGTGTGCCTGTGCGTTAATCATTAGTTTGAAAGCATCCAAGCCACTTCAAAATGAATCTGGGGAAAAAGCCGTTTACTGGGTGTTTGTTTTGCTCTAAATTAGCAATTTCCTTATTGACCATTATGAGCAAGCATCTCAGCTGGAACTATATTGGAATCCGAGCTGCCAAAAAAAGATCATGAAATGAGAAATAAAAAGCATATGGAGGGGAGAACCTTCAAAGTTTGCCTTGCTGGTCTGGTGGAAAGCATTCTGGCGGGTAGCCATCTGCACCCGCTGAAGAGTGGGATCCAGGGATGACACTGATCGATTTAACAGTAGGAAAGTATTAATGATATGCAGCTCTGATGGCTGAGCCACTTCACACTCATTTGCATTTCCATTCATCATCTCAGCATTTATCATTATGAGGCGAATGCCAGAACTAATTAAAGTCTGGGCTAACAGGGTGACATGAGGGACCCAGCCACCACTTCTATGGAGGAAAATGAGGGAAACATTCCAGCAGGAACCATACCAACTTTACACCAAACCTAATTAACTTAATTCCTAACTAAACTGTTAGAAGCTCCTTCATTTGGACAATCTAACAAGGCTGGATTTAAGTTACATGAGTGATTCCCTCCTCTGTGATTTTGTAACACTGCTTTATGCAACCTTTTTCAGGTAGGCTAGGTTTCTCTAATTTCTTGGCAATCGTTTTACCTCTGGCTGTGAACAATTGACAAAAAATATACACCGAGTATAAAAATAAAAAGAACGTTTTAAAGAATGATGCCTAGGATATGAATTTATTCTCTTTTTTTATTCTTTTTTTCCCCTTTAGTATATTTTATTTTCATTTTCATACACTCACATGTATACACCATACAGTATTAAACAGTAATTGCATCAATTCCTCTTGTCAACAATGCCCCAGAAAATAAAAGCCCAATATACCTCTTCCATTCTCCATACACCACTTTCTTCCACCACCCTCCAACTTTCTATCTTCCCTCCATCATCCCCCTCTACCCTACTTCCCCTCGCCCTCTACCACTCCTCTCTCCAGATCCGCTTCCCCCCTTCCTTTTCACCTTCCCGCCCACCCTCTCTCCCATCCCTCTCTACCCATCTTTCTTCTTTCCTACTCCTCCTCCCCTTGGTGTATTTCCACTATATGTTAATGTACTTGGCTTATCCTATTTTTAAAGAAAAATTAGAGAAAAACAGTATACATGTGAAGTCACATTGCATTGAGATCTAACACATTGTGTCTAGCCTAATGTATATACAAGAGCCGAGGTGGCGCAGTAGTTAAATGCAGCACTGCAGGCTACTTCAGCTGACTGCAGTTCTGCAGTTCGGCTGTTCAAATCTCACCGGCTCAAGGTTGACTCAGCCTTCCATCCTTCCGAGGTGGGTAAAATGAGGACCCGGATTGTTGTTGGGGGCAATATGCTGACTCTGTAAACTGCTTAGAGAGGGCTGAAAGCCCTATGAAGCGGTATATAAGTCTAACTGCTATTGCTATTGCTATATCCCTCCCTCCACCTTCCCCCCCCCCCCGACTTCCCAGAACCCGTACACGGTATAGATTTTTAACAAACACAGTCTAAAATCTATTGAGAAACAAGAAATAAAGAAATTAATAACATCTCTACATTGATCTTAGCTTAAGTTAAGGCGGTGAATGTCTGATTCAGCCAGGAATCTTAAGGTGGAAAGATATAAACGATGTGGTGAAATGTCTTTGCAAATTCAAATTTATTGTCCAGGTAGCACAAACACAAACAAGAGATGAAACTCCTGTGGTGTGAGACAAATGTTGAGAATAATAGAGCCTTCCCTTCCCCCAAAAGAAAATAGCAACAAAAAAAATCTACTTCCTAAGGTCATTTCACTTAACAGGATTTGTTTCTGTGTAAACATGCATAAACTTTTACCAAAAAAAAAAGAAGAGGAAGAAGATTCAATTTTAAAACGCATTAGATTTTTTTTTGTTAAAAAAATAAGTTTTTCTATTTCTGTCCAATATCCACATAAAACATTTAGCACTCTGTTTTGTAAGCTTTATGTATTTGTTTACTTGTTAGTTTGTTTGTTTTAAGGCTTAGAATCTACTGTAATCAAATCTGATTCTGAGTGGCATACAATTCCCTCTCTTTGTTCATTTAGATTTAAAAAATGCAATCAAGCATCATTAATGTAAGTAATAAACAAGAGGCCAAATCAATAGGAGGAAAAATGAAAAATTGTAAAAATAAACAAAAACCAGAATTTTTACACTCAATAAATCAGATAACAGCACCAGTAATATATCTGATCAATAATTAAAATATATGCAAATAAGTAGACAAGATAAAATATAAAATAATAATAATAATTGAGAAATCCCTTTTATATTCCCAGTGATGAGTCCCAGATTAGGCATGAAAACAGATTGCGTGATTTTATGCCAGTCACACTCTCTCACCCTAACTCACCTCACAGCGTTATTGTTGTGGGATTAATAGAAGGAGGAAGGAGTATTAGCTATGTTCGCTGCCTTGAGTAACAAAGGAAGGATAAAATTAATTTAATAAACAAATAAATATGCATAAAATATGACTTGTATTCTATTCAAAGGTTCAGTGGGGCTTATTCCTAGATATTATTTAAGTTGTGTTCTTGGAATTTAACATTGGGTCTATACTTTGATTTATATTTTTCCAAGGGTCAAAATAGAACCTGACTTTTGAAAGCAGAATAGCCATGGGTCGGAATGGGCACCAATATATATTTCTTAACACTTCTTTTTTTGTTAGTAAAAATTAGAATGTGGAAAAGCTGTTGACCTTGAAAAGTTTTGCCTTCCAAAAGGCCACTTGGATAGTGGACTGACTGTAAAACAAAACATCTGTCTTTTGTAGGTTTTTGTTCTAAAATTAGAGTAAAAACATAGTTTGTTCCAGGCATGAAACAACTCTTGACTAAGAAAGGCCATTTGAAATGATCCCATGGCAATCCAGCTGTTGTGCTGTGGCTTGCAATCAGATTACTTTTTTCGTCAACTTTTTTCAGCATAGCCAGTTCAGCAGCAGAGATAAGTCAAATCCCTGCTGCTATACTGGTTTAGAAGAAATGAAGTGATTTGACACTACTATGGTTTGTTTGTTTATTGGATTTATATGCTGCCCTTCTGCCAAGGACTCAGGGCGGCGTACAACATTTAAAAAGACACATATTGCAAAAGTTAAAAAAAGAATTAGATGAGTATCCAAAAAACAAACCCAATTAAGATTAACAATAACATTTAAAATTCAATTAAAATTAACAATGATCAATCATTTATTTTATTTTGTTCAGGCCAGGCCGGCTTGCTGGAAAAGCCAACTTTTTAGGGTGCGTCGGAAGGACCGGAGGTCGGGGATTATACGAAGCTCCGGGGGCAGCTCATTCCAGAGGGAAGGCGCTCCCACAGAGAAGGCTCTCCCCCTGGAGGTCGCTAGCCGACACTGTCTGGCCAACAGCACCCTGAGGAGGCCCACTCTGTGGGATCGTACTGGATGGTGGGAGGCTACCGGTGGCAGTAGGTGGTCTCGCAGGTATCCTGGGCCTAAGCCATGGAGCGCTTTAAAGGTCTACTATGTTGAATGACTGAGCATATGACCACATAGAAGATCAGTTTTCACAACTACATCAGAGGTGGTATTCAGCAGGTTCTGACCAGTTCTGGAGAACTGGTAGTGGAAATTTTGAGTAGTTTGGAGAACCGGTAAATACCACCTCTGACTGGTCCACCCCCATCTATTATCTACCCCCCAATGGAGATTTTACAGTATCCTTCCCCTGCCACACCCACCAAGCCACACCCACAGAACCAGAAATAATTTTTTTTAATCCTACCACTGAGCTACATGCTTGTCAGCCTGCTTAGTCTAGCAGGTGCGAAGGATGGTAAACAAAGCATTCTAAACTATACCTTATAACCTTCCAAATGGGATAATAATAATATAAGAATGGCAAAGAAAAAGAATAATTATGTGAATGTATAACTATAATCTGTATGTAAGAGAACAAATGATAGTAAAAATATTTAGCATAATATAGGTAAATAATATCTGGTCATAAGTAGCTAAGTTTAAATAGAGCCGAGGTGGTGCAGTGGGTAGAGTGCAGCACTGCAAGCTACTTCAGCTGACTGTTATCTGCAGTTCGGCAGTTCAAATCTCACCAGGCTCAGGGTTGACTCAGCCTTCCATCCTTCCGAGGTGGGTAAAATGAGGACCCAGACTGTTGGAGGCGATATGCTGACTCTGTAAACCGCTTAGAGAGGGCTGAAAGCCCTATGAAGCAGTATATAAGTCTAACTGCTATTGCTATTGCTAAATAAATAAAGAAATGTACATACAAATGGATAACGAATAAGGAGATTATGAATGAAAGATAGAAATGTATAGTAGGGAAAACACTAACTGCAAAGAAACCGATTCCAAACTGCTGTATGATATACGATGGAACTTATTGTTCCTATGTTGTTTTTAATATTATGTGTTTGTTTTTGTTGATGTGCTTATGTGTTTAAAATAAAAAATTTATCCACAGCAAAAAATGTAAAAAATAAATAAAACAAAAATAAAACAATAACAATAAAAAAGTTAGTGCCATTTTAGATGTAATTGCTATGGTGAAGTTAGAGTTTATGGGGATGGATGAGTGGATGTCTTACATGTTTCTTCCACTATGTTTTATTTTCCAGCAAATAACACAAATATGTATGTGCCTGCATATACATGAATATGAGTGTTATTAATATTGCTGAGATTATGCCAGTGTAAAGACTAATATAGGTGGTTCTCAAGTTACACAATTGGTCCTCAAGACCACAATTGAGCCCAAAGTTTATGTTGTTAAGGAAACATTTAAGTGAGTTTGCCCGATTTTACAACTTTTCTTGCCACAGTTGTTAAGTAAATCATTGCATTTGTTAAGTTAGTAACATGGTCGTTAAGTGAATCTGGCTTCCCCATTGACTTTGCTTCTTTGCATGTCAGAAAGTTGCAAAAGCTGATCAGATACTGCAACAATCATAAATGAGTCAATTGCCAAGCATCTGAATTTTGATCATGAGACCATGCTGTAACGATCATTCCCCTATAAAACAATAACAATCTTTTTTTTTAAATGCAAGGATTTGGATTTTTCAGACGAGAGGAAAAATAAATAAGGGAGATATAATAGGCAACATCAAACGTTTATGAAATTATGTAAGGGGTAGAGATGAATGATGAAGAAAAAATGTTCTCATCCCTCAAATCATTGGCAGTTCGGCTCATCTAATGAAATCTCAGAGATGAAGTTAATTCACCACCTAGATTTAATTTATGGAACCAGGCTACCATGAAATATGATGATGGCCACTAGCTTTAATGGCTTGAAAGTGGGAATGAACAAATTTAAGGAGAACAGAGAGCCTTCTCTGTGGCTGCTCCGACCCTCTGGAATGAGCTCCCCGTGGAGATTCGAACCCTCACCACCCTCCAGGCCTTCCGCAAAGCCCTTAAAACCTTGCTGTTCCAACAGGCCTGGGGCTAAAGAGCTTTTGCCCCCCCCCCTCGAATGGTATGGTTGTTGTGTGCTTTTAAATTGTGTATTGTTTTGTTTGTCTTTTTATCCCTTATCTGTATCCCCTTCCCTGACTTGGATTGTGAGCCACCCTGAGTCCCCTCCGGGGAAAAGGGCGGCATATAAGTGCAATAAATTCAAATTCAATTCAAATTCAACAGCCTTGTCAGATACTGCTGATTATGACACTGTGGAATTTGTAAATATCAGTGGCAATCAGAATAATTTTTTTAAGGGTTCCGGGAAGTCCATTATGTGATATATGGGCTACTGGACTTAATGAAGTTTTAATCTGATCTAGCAGAGTCCTTAAATTATTATGCACGCAACTAAATAACCATTTTTTTTTTTGTGACTCTCTTCATTTTCATTCTCTCAGACATGCAACTCAAATTTAACATCTGTTATATTAAGTTTCTCCTCTTTGGCTAGTAAGTAAATTTATAATTGTAATGGTTAGTGAGCTGATAGGCTATGTTTAATATAAAATTTTATCTAAGTTTCATTCATTCATTTATAGAATTGGGAATTTTATAATCCCAGAGAAGTTTAGATATAATTTAAATAGCGTCCAAAACCTATCATAGCCAAAGCACAATTACTAGCTTTTAGCTGAATACTTTTCTGACATCTTAATCTTTTAAAATCATTTTGTCTATCCATGGTTATTTTATTTTAATTGTATTGATATAGAATCTAAAATATTTTTTTTTTGGATATACTTTTTTTATTTTCCATTTTCATTACATATAATCACATGTATACTATTACATAGCCAATATCCTATTGTATTAAGTAATAATTACATCAGTTCCTCTTGTCATCAACGCCCAGAAAGATAAAAATCCATTATTAGCTCTTCTGCTCTCCATACACCTCTTTCTTCTACCTCTCTCCTACCTCCTTTCTTCCCTCCATCATCCTTTTCTACTCTGCTTCCCCTTCCTTTCTCCTTCTCCTCTCTCTTCATTCCACTCCTCCTTATCCTCCTCATCTTCCCCCCTTACCCTCTCTCCTATCCCTCTCTTCCTAACTTTCTTCTCTCCTTTGTTTCCCACTCTTCCTCTCATTGGTGTATTTCAGATTCTGAGCAAACTCCATTCTATGTTGATGGTATTTATGCTTCCATATCAATATACTTATCTTAATTTTAAAGAAAAAAATCTAAAATATTTTATTGAAAATAAAATAGGTTTCTTATAAGGGGAAATACTATGAATTCTTGAAGAAAAAGCTTGCTCTCAGCACTGATTTTAAAAAAAATCATACAAAAGTCCAGCAATTTAGTGAAAAGTTAGTGATAGCATAGACACATATTTCACTCTAGTTAGAAATGATCTGTGTAAAGAACCCCTGAATCTGTATAGAAGTCATTGTTCCCAATATGCTTTGTATATTAAAGATAACCTCTTCAGAACCGTGACCCGTCAAAACCGCGGAGGACAAAATCGTGCTCGACGAAAGCGCGCATTTGACGTCATCACAGCGCAACGAAAAAAATTAAAAATTGAAATAAAATTAAAATTAAAGCAAGCTGATTCACATAAAGGTAAGGGTTAGGTTTAGGGTTAGGGTTAGGGTTAGGTTAAGGGTTAGAGTTAGGTTTAGAGCGTTAGGGTTACGTTTAGCGTTAGGTTAAGGGTTAGCGTTAGGTTTAGCTTTAGGTTAAGGGTTACGTTTAGGGTTAGATTTAGGGTTAGGTTAAGGGTTAGGTTTAGGGTTAGGTTTAGGGTTAGGTTTGGGGGGGTTAGGGTAAGGTTTTTGCTTTATTTTTACATTTTTCGATCACAGCGCGATGTTTTCATCGCGCTGTGATGACGTCAAATGCGCGCTTTCGTTGAGCGCGATTTTGTCCTCCGCGGTTTTGTTGTGGAACCCTTCAGAACAGAAGCTCAGCCTGCAATCTCAGAATTTGGAGAAGGATGACTCAATTGCACCAATAGAAAGGCATTAAAACACCCTCCACTTTTGGTAGAAGCTAACTGAAATGAGGCAAAGAGAGGGCAGGGAATGCAAGTGCTAGACAATTTCCTCTGTAAATGGTAATTTATACTCACAATCTTTTGACAAATCATTTTGCAGCATAGAACTCCCCATAAAGAGGCACTGACTGCTGATAATTCCTATCATCTGTTCTCCACATTCTAATCATTATGTCCCACTTGTGTGTGTGTGTTCTTTAAAAGCAAAAGGAAACAACAAGTAAGTATGCGCTGAAGATTTTCCTAGCGGTTCCATCCTACTGTTTTATACTTTCCAAAACGGTACTCTTTAATCAGTGAGTCTGCACACTGAGCAGAGAGATGCTAATATATTAATGTTTGCACCATTGGGCAGCTTAAGAGGGCTCAGTGGAGATGAAATCAAAGTCTCCTGTATCGTGGCATTTATTATTTATGATCATACTATAGCAATATAATAGCTAATAAAACAATCTTAGACAAAGAAATAGGAGACTTCCTGGCTAGGCGGCTCTTAGACTGCTGTCAGAATTTTATCCATTCATTCTGTTTCAAGGGAACCCAGCATCCATAGAGAAGAATTGATCAATTTATTTTCATCCCTTAATTTTCTGATTTTATGGCTGTAAATGTGCATACACTCAGTACATATGCATGGACATTTATATAGATATACAAATGAATGCACATACTGTGTCAATACACACCCAGTATGTATTTGTGTGTGTGTGTTTATATGTGTAACTTTGTACTCCTATATAAGCAAAGTGAATATCTAAAACTCTTCAGAAAATATATTAACATTGACATGTCAACACAAAGAAAATGTAGCTATAGTGGTGATTTGTAAATCACGGAGGAGGAGAGCCTTTTCAGTAGTAGCTCCGACCCTTTGGAACGATCTCCCCGTGGAGATTCGTACCCTCACCACCCTCCAGACCTTCCGCACAGCCCTCAAGACCTGGCTATCCCGTCAGGCCTGGGGATAAAGATCGTAATCTGTCCCCACCCGAATGATGAATGTTGTGTTTTATTTTTACTTGCACTGTTTTCATGTTTATCGTTTTATTGTCTTGTATCCCCCTCCCTATAAATTGTAAGCCGCCCTGAGTCCCCTCAGGGAAAAGGGTGGCCTATAAATAAAGCTAAACAAACAAACAAACAAACAAATGTGGAATACATTGGTATTTGTCTAAAAAGACATAAATATTCATAAGTATCACGTATTTATTCCATTTTTTCACAACTCTTTTATGAACACACCGTAGCTTTGGAAGCTACATATCCATATTACAATCTTCCCCTCGCAAGAAAAATGATCCTCCCACCAATTCATTTCTTGTCATGTCCACACAAATATAGAGAGGGCTAAAATGAAACAATTAACAGCAGGCTACTACGGAAGGAAGCACACCTACTGAATAGACAGTATGGATAACACAAAAAGCAGCGAAATGTTGCTTCGCTAAATGCCATTTTTGTCCCAAGCACACAATTGTAAGTATGTGCATCCCCGTGCATTTCTCTGTGGGGATTCTGCTTCTAAATTCATTAAATATAGAAAACAGAAGTAGAGGAGGAAAGCACATAAAGAGAAAAAGAAAACAAGGAAGAAGAAAAACGAAGAAACTTTAAACAACTTCTTTTTTTAAAAAAAACCCGATTGCTTCCATTGTAAGGGAATAGTCTCACGAACAGTGTCAGCATTCTGCCATATGTTCAAGAAAACCAGGGGCCCTTGAAGAAGAAGAGACTTCTGAATTATTGATCAATGATTAGCAAATGCAATCGAAATTGTAGACTTGATGTTGTGCAGAGATTCATAATTTATGAGTGGACAAAATAGGAGGTAACAGAGGTAGCAGTAGGTGATTTCAGCCCCCATATTGATTACTTAAAACAACAGGAGGTATGTGTAGTGTGACAGATGGAACAAAAACTGACAGCTCACTGCCTGTCCATCACCACAGACAGGGAGCTCAGGGAATAAAGCATACCGTAGAAGCAAATACATTTCTATTGTATGTCTTTGATCATTATGCTGTTCGACTAGACCAAAGGGCATATTTGTTTATAATTTATGTATTCTCTTACTATAAAAGATTGATGGCTTCCTATTAGATACCATCGGATCTAAATATCCAGATTGTCCCTGAAACAGCCACAGAAGTGGGCCTGGTAAAAGTCATTGGCTTAGTCCTGTAGGTGTTTTTGCAGGCAGATGTCTCCTGGCCACCTGCTTCAGAGCTCTGGTATGAAAGCCAGTGATGACACTTGTTTCTGTTCCTTGGGTTCCACAAAAGAAGAAAGAGAATGGTGGCTTTTCAGTGGCATTTAGGAGCCAAGTTTGAAACAATTCACAATATTTGCCAATTACCTCCCAAAGACCCATTAGATCACACAGATTAGGCCTCCTCCGGGTTCCGTCTACTAGCCAATGTCATCTGGCTACTTCCCGGGGGAGGGCCTTCTCTGTGGCGGCTCCGGCCCTTTGGAACGAGCTCCCCGCAGAGATCCGGACCCTCACCTCTCTCCAGGCCTTCCGAAAAGCCGTTAAAACCTGGCTGTGTCGGCAGGCCTGGGGTCGATGAGTTCCCTTCCTCTCTCGAATCGTGTGGCTGTTGGTTATTTTTAAATGCCCTGTACTTTGTGTTGTAGTTCTTGTGTTTCCCTTCCCCTCCTTTGGGTTTGTGCGCTGCCCTGAGTCCCGCCGGGAATAGGGTGGCATATAAATAAAATGAACCTCGAACCTCGAACCTCGATTTGGATTGGAGGTCTTCTGGCTAATTATTCCTACAACGACAAGACATCAAGAATGACATGATGCAACTTCGGAAGCACTTTGTGAGGTACAAAGTTTTCTTTGACCACAGTGGTGAAAAAATAGGTGTGCTGGTTTCCTCCCATTTTGCAGATTAATTTCACTAGATTAAAAGAAGAAAAGGAAAGGAAAAAAGGAAAAAAAGGGGGAGGAAAAGGGGGGAAAGACAAAGGAAAAAGTATATTCCAAACTACTCCAGAATCTAAACCTCACCCAGGGTTGTAGCACAGCTTCCCTCAAATTGTGCCATATTGTTGCTCACTGCACCTCCAAGCCCTGTGAAGATTAATAAATGCAGCTTCCAGCCCCAAAAAGGATCTTCATTTGTACCCTTAAAGGTGGGAAGGGATAACAGAGCGACTTGGGTTTAAGTCAGGGGTGGGTTTCAACCGGTTCACGGCGGTCCCTGCGAACCGGTTGGTCGCCGAACCCGGAAGTAAGTAACTTCCGGGAACGGCGAAGGGCGCGCCCGCCCGCCCACGGTCCTTACCTGGTTTTGACGAGTTCTGCGCTTCCATGCATGCGCAGGATGCATACAGCGCCTGCGCGATCGTCCAGGAGCAGCTGGAGCGTCGCGCAGACGCTAGTACGCATGCGTGCACCGCACACGTGCATGAGGACGCCACCGGCCTTGTTCCAACCGAACCGGTTGGAACGGGGCGAGAAACCCACCCCTGGTTTAAGTCCAACCTCAGTCATGGATGCTTACAAGGTGATTTTGGCCAGAAAGGTGATTTTGGCCAGTTACTATCTCTCAGCTTGTTGCTGAGAAGATAAAAAATTGGGAAAGGGAATACTATATACACTTTATCTTCAGGTCCCGGATGTAAAACAAATTATATACTGAATTTTAAAAAAATTAAATCTCATATTAGAAACTGTAAAAGATGCAATTGGCTTGAGTTCTATCAATTTGACAAGGAAACAAAATTGTAACCAACAACACAGGAGGATGCAAAATATTTAGTCCCAATCCACACTTCAGAATACCTCTTGAAGCTCTGCTTTTGTCCAAAAGTCTTCTTTGTCTTCTAACAGAAGATCCTTCACCAGGATTTGCCTCATTAACAGTTTTTTGGAATTGTCTTCAGAAGACACAGAAGGAAGACTCTGAAGATGTGCTAAGGTTTTTTTAAAAATTCAGCCCCAAACCATAACATAGCCTCTAAACACCAGGTTTGGAAAGTTGCTTTGTGAAGCACCTCTCTAAATATATTGCATACCAGGGATGTGCAGTCAGGGGAGGCAGAGCCTCACCATTGTCATCATGAAAAGAAAAAAAAATGTAAAAGGAAAAAGGCTGAGCTAGTTGCTGCCAGAGTCACAGTGGATGACTCTGCTTAGAGCTTAACTGTTTAAAAAAGCCTGTAAAAAAGCACCCTCTACAGGAGGAGGCAGGAGACCGACATGCCTCATCTAGTCTGACTTTTGATGATCACTCGAGCAGAGTTAAGCAAGGGTTAAAAGCCGAAAAATTCCTGACGTAGACAAGGCACGTCGTTCTCCTGCCTCCTCCTGTAGAGGGCGCTTTTTTAGAGGCTTTTTTAAACAGTTAAGCAGAGTCATCCACACGGTGACTCTGGAAGCAACTAGCCCAGCCTGACCTCAGCTCTTGCCTTTTTCCTTTTACATTTTTTTTCTTTTCATGATGGCAGGCAAGAGCAGAGTTGAAATCCTCTCTGAAACAGCTGGAAAAGGTACGTGTGGGTTGGAGGGAGGGGGAGGAATTCAAACTTCATCCTCCTGGTGCAACTTTGTGTGTGTGTGTGTGTGTGTGTGTGTGTGTGCAAAGGCTGGAGGGAAGTGATCTGCCTCCCCAAGTGTAGTTTGATTGCAGGCAGAGCCACATTGTCTTTTCAAACCTGTAATCAGTGAAGCTGGGCTGGATCCTTCCGGGGTTGGGGGAAAGTGTTTGTGCTCCAGTATGGCTCTTTGACTGGCTTCCTGCCTTCTCCTGTGGTCTCCCTGACTCCCTCCAATCCAACTTTGTGTGTGTGTGTGTGTGTGTGTTTGAGAGAGGGGGGAGAGAGGGAGGAAAGAGGGGAAGGGAGAAGAAAAAGAAAGAAGGAAACTTATTTAGCAAAGGAGAAAAACAAATGCTGTCGCTTTAAATCGGAACTGAGCATGCCTGGCTGTGGAATTCTGGGAGTTGAAGTCCACAAGTCTAAAAAAAATTGCTGCCTCACCAGCCATAAACCTCACCGCACGTCACTGTTGCATACCCTTAATAAATTGTCTAATTGCTGAAAGGGATGCATATGCATTGCTTTTGGTACATACCTGGATTTGATTAGGGTTGATCATATATGGATGGTTGCCAATTCACTAGGCAAGTCTATATGACACATGAATGGAGTTCTAGGTTAAGCAATCATCTTTCACATTTAAAGTTTAAAAGATACGGTATTTCTTATAGAAGGTGTAAAATGTATGTTTATTAACACCATTATTGCTGTATAACTGTTCCAATAATTATACTGCTCACAAAAGTGAAACCAGATTTTTAAGTAGCTAAAGCTTTGCTCTTAGTAATTTGACACAATTCAAATCAATTGTATAGGCACTACTGAAAGATGTGTTTTCATAACTGTTGACAATTTCCTACATATTGTTGACATGCACTTGCACATTTATTAAAGCACCTTGCAGGGGAAAAAAAGATCTTAATGCATTTACTTCACTGACGCAATGTGATCTATATGGAGTTACCCTATAAAAATATCTGAAAATTGCATATGGTGCAAATTTGTTTGGAAATTGCACATGATGATCAACAAGGGTGTGGTAAAAGAAGTTAATATGAGATTCATGTTTTTTATGTATGTCACACATGTGATGCACATAAAAAAACAGGCACATCTTTAATAGCACTATTACGGCCTGCCATCTTGATTTTTTTGTGTGGACTCCCATTGGTGGTCTGGCTGCTACAAGCCACAAGACAACATATGACTTTACTAAAAGACCTACGTTTGTTGCCAATTGCCTATTAGGCATCATTTAAGGAGTTAGTTAATTGTTGTGGCCCAGCAGGAGCCGTTGGAGCTGCCACCAGACTCCGACAGCGAAGGGCCCTATGAGTTGGCTTTGGAGGATGGGAAGGGACCCTGGACAGGGTTCCGACTCCGAGAAGGGCGCAGAGAGGCTGGTTGGCCACCAGGAGGCGCCTGAGCCTTGGACCAGTGGGGAGAAGACAAGGGAGTGTGATCCTGATGTCAGCTGTGAGTTGTTCCTGGATGCCCAGCATCGGAGAGCTAATAGGCGTAAGGAACAGTTGCGCAGTTACAGGAGATAATTGCACTCAGCTGGTGGTAATTAGGCTCCTCTCAAGACTATAAAAGGAATGCTTGTGCACATGCCCCTTTTGCAGGAGTCAACGTCATTCCTAACGCTGGAGAAGCTGTTATCTGTCGAAGTCTGAGTTGCTGCCAAGGTTCTTATCTGTTTGTTATGCTTGGCTTTCAGCCACCGAGGACAGCAGAAGATGCTGAAGGGCCTCTTCCTGCCCTGAATTCGGCTGTCAGGCTAAATTTGCCCTCACCCCACAAGCAATAGAATATTTCCCCTCCACACTCCTATTATTTACAAAAGTGGTAAACCTGCACATTGCCAGGCTTTTAGCTGTCAAATAAATGTTGTCTTCACTCTATAGATTTTCTTTGTCGTGTTTCCCATTTTCCAGATTGATTTATTGTTATATGCTGTTTGGAGTGCTGATATAAGCAGAAAGACATGGAGGACTACTACTGTTGCTGCTATTTGATTTCTAGCACATCTAGAAAACCTGTCCAATAGAGATCAAACTTTGTAAGTATTGGATCCCTGTTTTAAATCCATTTGAACTGAAGACGTATATGTGAAAGTATTTCTTAATTGTTTTAATTGTTGCATATGTCAAAATCATCAAGCACAAAAGATGATGTCTCATTGCATGTCTCCCATGTTTGATAAAAACACTACTACTTATGTATTAACTATCAAACATGGTTGAATGTGAATGATTGTTACATAGCAATTATCTAAACAACTCCACAATGATACAATTGAGAACTTCAATTGAGGGCTTCTGGTTATTTCGGGCTTTAATTGAAGTTCCTGACTGAGAGGACCAAAAACAATGGAAAAATATGTGTGAAAGACACTTGTCCACTGCCTGGTGGAATACTAAATACAACAAGCAACCACTGTGAAATCTGGGTTCTTCTAAAACATGCTTTTAACTCACTGTGTAGGATGCTGAGATTCAGTAACCTTCCAATGAACTGAATATAAACTCTATAACCTTGCATAAAGAGAAAAGCAGGAAATATATTTACTAATAATGAGAACTAACACAACCACAACAATACATATCTCAGAAGACTGTGGTCAAGTTTCCAGAAAGACATACCAATGCAGAAAGTGTTATTTGAAGGCACGAGGCTTGAAGCCCATTGTGGTATTCAGTGCTAGTACTGTTGGATGTAAAATGCTCTTGCCTGTCTAAAACTTTTACGTATCAAATATTAATAGTGAGGTCAATACCTAAATCAAAATAAACATGGCTGAATATCAGAAAGATTAAATATTCAACAGACATCCAGTGTGACAAGTAACATTGAATTGCAGAAAAGATAATTTTAGGAGGAAGTGCTTTTTAGACTGACCAGTGTATTCACTGATATAATTCTACCATTTTCCTTTTACCAAACAGAAAGAAATTGGGTTCCAAGCACACTTTAACAATAGTTCCATGTTTTTTCCTGTTCCCCTTCTGAGACTAGAAATGTTGGGTTTCCCTAGGGCATGTAGTCCTAAACCCAATTCCAACCCCCTCCTTTCTACAGGGATAATCCTAACCGAACAGAAGAGCACATTGGGAAATCTCTTAATAATCCCTATCCTAAATCCTTCAGCAGTCACCTTGCAAATGTTTATTCTCCACCCAATAATCTCCCCTTTTCCTTGAAAAAAGGTATAAATAGAATTACAACCCAATTGCCTCTTTTTATCTGATGAATACCAAGCAGCAATATTGTGTTAGTGGGCCTTTTTGGAAGATATATTGGACTTTAATAAAATTTGATCAATGCATTTAAGTCAAATTGAATTATATGTAAGTGGATAGGGTTGACATATGTTTCAATATCTGCGAGTGATACATTATTCTCCAGTGAGCATAAAATTTAATGAAATATAAATACCCATTAATCCTCATGTTTCAACCAATCAGTCACCAGCGCTCCTGCCTGCTGTTAGCAGAAGCAGGCCCAGAAAATCATCTGTTTTATCTAAGCAGGAGATCCAAACTGGAAAGACATCAGCCAGCCTGGGAAGAAGAAAAAAAAATCTACGGTGAAACAGCATTTGGCCAGCTGGTTTGCTGTTATAAACAGTACCATCATCCGGCATTCTCATGTGATAAAATTCATAGAGAAATTCCTCCTGAAATTGGGTTCTTTATTCCTTTTTACACCTGAGAGGACATATCTTGAAATATCTATCAATTAAAAAAAATGTGCTCTCCTCCAACAATGGCTCAGCCTATTATTATTTTTTAAAAAAATATGGGCAGTCAGGATGATCATATTGTCAGCCACATTGTTTTAAAGAGAGATGTAGGATTATCCTCCTGTGCAGTGGTGGGATTCAAATAATTGAACAACCGGTTCTCTGGGTACTTGAGAGACCGCCTACTGCCAATTACCTCCACCCGACCAATTAGATCCCATAGATTAGGCCTCCTCCGAGTCCCATCTGCCAGTCAATGTCGACTGGCAACTACGCGGAGGAGAGCCTTCTCGGGGGCAGCTTCGACCCTATGGAACGATCTCCCCGTGGAGATTCGTACCCTCACCACCCTCCAGACCTTCCGCACAGCCCTTAAAATCTGGCTATCCCGTCAGGCCTGGAGTTAAAGACTGTAACCCACCCAAATAGTATGAATGTTGTGCTTTTAATGATGTACTGTCCTATGTGTTAATTGTTTGTCCCCCCCCCTTTTCGAGTTGTAAGCCGCCCTGAGTCCCCCCAGGGAAAAGGGCGGCATATAAATAAATTACTCAATACTCAATACTCTGCCCTAATGAACAGCTGGGTAGGCGTAGCTCAATGGTCATGTGACTGGGTGGGCGTGGCCAACTCAACAGGACTCACATCGATGTGCGCTTCGCTTTAGCTGTTACAATGCAATAAGGGTTAACCGGAGAGGCAGTTTCTGTAATCAGGACAATAAAGATTAGGCTAGAAACAACACCAGAATGTTTCCTTCCTGCCTTCCTTACAGGATTAGTCCTATAAAGTGGAAAAAAAACAAAATGAGATTTCTTCCAACAACCGGTTCTCTGAACTGCTTAGAAAGTTAACAACCGGTTCTCCCGAATAGGTGCGGACTGGCTGAATCCCACCACTGCTCCTGTGCCTCCCTTCATTCTTAACCCTTCCATGAGCTGCATACACAGATAGGTTGCGATGCAAAAGATAGTTGACAGAAGCAATAAGAGGAACAGGACAAAGCGTTCAACAGTTCACAGAACCTATTAATGCTGGTTTTGCCCTATCAAGGGAGTCCTTCTGTGTTGTTGTTTTTTTAAGTCAAGATAGCCAGAATATCAGTAGCTGCCAGGACCTACCCTTCCATCCCTCAGCCATCAGAACTGATGAAGCCTCTTAAATGAGAAATGAAACATTTTCTTCTCCTTCAAAGAAAAAACAACAACAGTCCAGTTGTCTTTTGAAGAAAAATAAAAGTACCTTTGAGATAATTTTTGGGGCCATCTTTTAAAAATGTAACATGGAGCCTTAATCAATTTGTCAATTTTGTCAATTTTAATAGATTTGTGTGCCACCCAACCCCGAAGGACTGTAGCTACCTTTTAGCTTTTTTAAACCATTCCTTGTGAATGCTCCTGGCCAATATCCTCCCTACAAAACTATTCCTGCAAATCCAAACCCTTTACAGTACAGTATCCTTTCCCCAACTTTAGTTGAGCTATAATGAATAAAAATAAATGCAGTGGAAGAAGAATGAAAAGAATCAAGGAGCGCCTGTAGAATCAATTGGATGATGAAAGCCACAACCCATTCTGTATTGAATACATTCACCCCATTACCAGTAGGAGTAATTTACTGCTTCCTCAGAATAGAAATGGGCGACATGCACCCACTTGCACCCATGTTTTCCAGCTTGAGTTCAAAACTGCTGTTTTCTGATATGAACTGTTTTTAGGAGCTTCGGAGCAAATGATCTCTGGTGCTTCATTTAAAATGAGCTGAGGTGGTGCAGTGGTTAGGGTGCAGTACTGCAGGCCACTTCAGCTGACTGTTATCTGCAGTTCAGTGGTTATAATCTCACCGGCTCAAGGTTGACTCAGCCTTCCATCCTTCCGAGGTGGGTGAAATGAGGACCCAGACTGTGGGGGCGATATGCTGACTCTGTAAACCGCTTAGAGAGGGCTGAAAGCCTTATGAAGCGGTATATAAGTCTAACTGCTATTGCTATTGCTATAATTCCAGTAACCGCTTTGGTTCCAGTTGCTTGCATTTCCTTCCTTGGCCACTGCTCTGTGCAGCCATTTCATCCTGTGTTATTAATAACAACAATAACAACAACAACAACGATAATAACTGACAGATTCCTTTACCAAGGAAAATAGGTGAACGTGGAACGCTGCAAGTACAACTGATGCTGCATTATTTCTATAAAATTAATGATACATTCTTTCTTGCTGCAAAGTCTCCATGTACTTGTAAAGGAAGCAAAAGATATAAGCAAAAGAACAACCTGTTTCATTTTGCTTCAATTATTGCAGCATCAAATGGTGACAAATGGTACCATACAGCAGTGATGGGTTTCAAAAATTGTTCGAACCTACTCTGTGGGTGTGGCTTCCTTTGTGGGAGTGGCTTGCCACCCATGAGACCGGATGGGAGTGGTTTGCCGCCCATGTGACCAGATATGAAGATGCCGATGACACTTGTCAGAACCACCTTAAATTACCTCACACACAGCACTGGCATGCATAAGAATATGATGTAAACATGTTTTTTTTAAAGGCATCTTTGGTTTGCGTTAAAACAACTTCAACACACGCAATCTTCTGATTGCACCACAAATGCAGTAGTCATCCTTACCTTTCACAGAGGCACTGAGTTTTATAAATATGAGCATGATAGTGTAGAATAATCATATCCAAGGACCAGTGGTGGGTTTCAAAAATTTTTGGAACCTCTTCTGTAGGTGTGGCCTGCTTTCCGGGTCCACTGGTGGAACCTCTTCTAACCGGTTCGGTAGATTTGACGAACCGGTTCTACCAAATAGGTGTGAACTGGTAGGAACCCACCTCTGCCATATAGGAAAAAAAGGGGAAAAGGAAAGGTTCAAACAAGGGAATGATGGAAAGAGTGGTGGTGTTAAAGCCACCCAGGTGTGCAAACATCTGGGTGAGTCAAAGGAAAAGATAGGCACTGATTTCTAAAGTGAAAAGCCACTTACACAGGAGCAGGGTGAAAAGCAGAGGGAAAAAACTAATCAGATCATGCTGTGGCTGTGGCTGGACTGAGCACCAGATGAGGCCCACTGCCAACCCACTGCAATCTGGAGTGGAATTTCTAAGGGTGGCTTAAGAAACAGGAGCAGTCTAGGACAGAAGCTGCTTAAACTGAAGAGCAGAATTGGCAGAAGTCTGGCCAGAATTTTCTTAGTTCAACTTAGAGCACAAGACCAGAGTAGCTGAAACAGAAAGGAGAGAGAGAGACACACACAGAGACAGAGACAGAGACAGAGAGAGAGACAGACAGACAGAGAGAGACAGACAGACAGAGAGACAGACAGACAGAGAGACAGACAGACAGAGAGACAGACAGAGACAGACAAAGAGAGATAGAGAGAGATACAGAGAGAGAGACAGACAGACAGACAGAGAGACAGAGATACAGAGAGAGAGAGAGACAGATAGACAGACAGATAGACAGACAGACAGAGAGAGACAGACAAAGAGAGAGAGAGAGATACAGAGAGAGAGAGAGACAGACAGACAGACACAGAGACAGAGAGACAGAGAGACAGAGATACACAGAGAGAGAGAGAGAGACAGAGAGACACAGAGAGAGAGAGAGACAGAGAGACACAGAGAGAGAGAGAGAGACAGACAGACAGAGACAGAGACAGAGAGACAGAGACAGACAGACAGACAGACACACACACACACACACAGAGAGAGAGAGAGAGAGAGAGAGAGAGAGAGAGAGAGAGAGAGAGAGAGAGAGAGAGAGAGAGAGATCACAGTGGAAGGGTTTAATCAATGTGCTAAGCCCCCAACTACTTAGCGTGAGCATGTTGATGATGTCTTTTCTTCTCAAGCTTCTGGGATGTGAAATGATCGCTTCCCTTGCAGGAGCCTCTAAAGCAGAAATAAAATGGGTGGCAGGTAATTTGGATCTCAAACCCCATTTCATCATTGCCAATGAAAGCAAGCACAAAGCATTCTTATTAAGTACAGAATAAAACCAAAAGGCATTGGGATATTATACTCCCTCAAGCATCTCCACAAAAATCACCTCTTCCGTGAAGCATTCCCATAATCCCTTAATCCTCACCCATACACTAACCATGTCTGAATATATGCGTTAATCCCTAGTCAACTTTGTTTTCCTTCTTTAAAATTCCTTTTAAAATTTGCTTGCCAATTACAATGTCTACATTACTCTCAAAAGCATTAGGTGTGCCATTATCTTCAGTAAATAAATTAGTCATGATTGGTGCCACCTAAAGCTTCTGTGGATGTCTTTAGTATATCCCGTTATTTGGCAGTAGCAGAGAAAATGGAGTGGGGACATATTGGGATAATGGTGGCGCAGTGGTTAGGGTGCAGTACTGCAGGCCACTTCAGCTGACTGTTATCTGCAGTTCAGCGGTTCAAATCTCACCGGCTCAAGGTTGACTCAGCCTTCCATCCTTCCGAGGTGGGTGAAATGAGGACCCAGATTGTTGGGGGCGATATGCTGACTCTGTAATAGCAATAGCAATAGCAATAGCAGTAGACTTATATACCGCTTCATAGGGCTTTCAGCCCTCTCTAAGCGGTTTACAGAGAGTCAGCATATTGCCCCCAACAATCTGGGTCCTCATTTTACCCACCTCGGAAGGATGGAAGGCTGAGTCAACCCTGAGCCGGTGAGATTTGAACCGCTGAACTGCTGATCTAGCAGTAGCCTGCAGTGCTGCATTTAACCACTGCGCCACCTCGGCTCCTAAACCTCGGCTCTGTAAACCGCTTAGAGAGGGCTGAAAGCCCTATGAAGCGGTATATAAGTCTAACTGCTATTGCTATAAAGGCACATTTTTGTCCAAAAGGGTTTGTCCAACTCAAAACAAGTGATCATCAACCATGACTTGATTGAGGGTTGCCTCAAACAAATCACTTCTTTTTCAGCATCTTGTAAACATAAACTTGCACATTTCAGCATCTGCATATCCCAGTTGAAGCATCCATGTTTCATAAAATCTATTGGGCGGGACATAATACGTATTTGGCAAAATGATGCCTGTCCTTGAATCAATCCAAGCCATAGCCCCCTTTCTCAGGGTGACAATGCAATTAACTAATAGGAGCCCTGGTGCCATGCCACTGCCAAGCACAATCATCTTAAAAGCTCTCTGACAGATCCGTATTTAGTTTTGCTAATAATTGTGTATTGCAGTCACAAACATTTACCACGTGCAAACATAATTCATCTGGGCAATGGTGATGTTTCCTTTCAAATATTGTGGCTTCTGGGCAATTTAATAGATGTTTCCAGTATCAGGCATCAACCAGATTTCACGTCTAGCTTACTTCTGTGAAGCCTTTCTCACTCATGTAGGTTGCAAGCATGGAAAAAGAAGTCTGCAAAATCTAGATATTAGTTAATTATACAGATAATTTATTGGAAGGCATCACTTTGTAGACTTTCTATTTGATATACTAATGGGATGCAATTCAATTAATGCATTTATAATTTGAAGCTGCTGCTTTTTCCCATCCAATATATTTCAGTATTAGCCAACAAAACCACCATGTTATTCTCTTATACTTTTTAAAAATGAGGAATGCTTTTTCAGTTTTACACGTTAAAAAAACCCTCAAATCCTTCATACCTTCTAAATAAAGTATCTGTTTCATTTCTTGCTCTCATTAATCTGTTTATCTATCTGATTGTAATCTGAATGGAGTCCCAATGAAAACATTAAAAAATTATTTAATTTTGTTGAACCAGGAGTGAAGAGACTCCTATTTTATAGCAATAGCAATAGCAGTTAGACTTATATACCGCTTCATAGGGCTTTCAGCCCTATCTAAGTGGTTTACAGAGTCAGCATATTGCCCCCAACAATCCGGGTCCTCATTTTACCCACCTCGGAAGGATGGAAGGCTGAGTCAACCTTGAGCCGGTGAGATTTGAACAGCCGAACTGCAGAACTGCAGTCAGCTGAAGTAGCCTGCAGTGCTGCATTTAACCACTGCGCCACCTCAGCTCTTATTCCCCCCCACCCCCAACTGTAAGAGCTCACTCAATGATTTCAGTCCAGAAGCCACAATGTTTGCCTAACATACAGGGTTGTTGGGAAGAAAATAATCTGACAGTGATTCTGGGTGGCCTACAACAATAAAAAAAAATCTATAGATGTAATACAGATACATACACACCAGGGGTGGGTTCCTGCCAGTTCTAACCTCTTCTATAGAAGAGGTTCCACAAATCTACAGTGCCGTTTAGAACCAGTTCCAGCTCCCTCCCTCCACCCATCTGCACATCATCAAGATGAAGAGCGAGAGGAGGAATTCTGGGAGTTGAAGTCTACAAGTCTTAAAGCTGTCAAATTTGAACACCCCTGGGGTTTTTTTCTAAAGGGTTAGGGGTGCAAGGGTCTTGTAACTTGACAGCTTTAAGACTTGCGTGCTTCAATGCCAGAGTTTCTGAGCCAACATTTTGGTTGATAAGCACCAAGCCACTCCCACTCAGTCACATGGCTAGCAAGCTACTCCCACCCGGTCACATGGCTGGTAAGCCACTCCCACCCAGTCACATGGCCAGCAAGCCACTCCCACAAGCAGGCCACACCTACAGAAGAGGTTCTAAATTTTTTTGAAACCCATCACTGATACACACACACATACATACATACATACACGCACACACACACATACACACACATACATACAGATTAGTTTTAATTTACCCAATAATAGAAATATTGGGTGTTCTGAGTACACTGATTGATTATTTAAATAATAAGCAGTTAAAATAATAAACATATAAAAATCCAAGTAATAAATGATACTTGTTATCGTAATAGTGCACAGACACTTATAATTTTAATGCACAGAAGAAAAAAGGCTTAGTTTGTAACCCCAACAATCATGCTATAGGAACTTCAGAAACATCCTTAATTTGTATGTAACCACAATCTGTAAGGAAAAAAAAGATTTGTTTTTTTAAAACTTTTAAAAAGAGTAAATCTTTAGATGAGGATGTAAAAAATAAAGACCTCTTAATTAGAAAGTGTTCTCCCTGTCCTTAGCAGCATGTGAGCAGAGATGCCCAGCAAAATGTTGTACAAGAAGGACCCTGAAGAGTCTTGTTTCACAATACACATCAGCTTTTAAAAAGAGAGGTCTTTGCTTTCGTGAGTGTTGATACCAGTGGTGGGATTCAAATAATTTAAGAACCGTTCTCTGCCCTAATGATTCATTCCAACAACCAGTTCACCAAACTGCTCAGAAAGTTAACAACCGGTTCTCCCGAAGTGGTACGAACTGCCTGAAACCCACCACTGGTTGATATACTTTTTGTTTCAAGGCCACCAAACTGTTATTAGGATGTGTTTTGAGGTAATTCTTTCTTTTCGTATTTTGTCATCTGGTTCTGCCTTGTTGGTTGGGTGTTGAGGGTGATGGGGGGGGGGGGCAAATGGATTTGAATCACGACAATCGTAAGATTTTAGGCAACATGTGCCAGTGCATGAAAATGCAAATCCTGCATTATGTCACTTGCAAGGAGAACTCCCTCTATAGTCCACTTCCACTCTGATTCTGACCTGAAGTTGGTTCAGATAGCTCAAGGTGGGCATCTGTTTTGCACATAGGAGCCATAGATCTTGAAAGCCACAGCTGAGTACTGCTTAATAGGGCATTACATGTCTTTTTAAGGCAGGACTAGACCTCCTAGTTTCTTAAATAACTACAGCAAATTGTTCTGTGAACTTATTTATTTTTAATACTTATTACTTAAATCTAACCCTTGAGAACCAATGTTGCTGTCATGCCTCTATTTCCATCTTTGTATATAGTCGACATCTAAACCTATGCCTCTATACTTACATCTACAGATATCTTTATCTATCTTTAGCATCTTTCTCTATAAACTAACTCTATCAAGATCTAAATATTGTGCCTGCATTAAGCCGATGCAATTGTTCAGTTGATTTCCTTCTAGTCCATTGGGTACCTTCACGCAATGAAACTTCTAGCTGTAGGATTTGCTGAGTTCACCATTTAGTAACATGGGAAAGTGTATTTGCATCATGAAGCAGCTTCAAAAAGCTCCTTTACTCAAAGTATCTCAAGCAAAGAGCCATTTTGAAGCTTGGCACAGTGTTAATATCTATCATCACCCTCTATGTCTGTCTCTCTGTCTATGAATAAGGCTCGAGTTGTGCTACTCAACGCTAACAAAAAATATATCATGAATGTCTCCAGGAAAGGCAAATGCTGTGCCAAGAAAGCTACAACCCGTATCAATTATGCTAATCATATCTCCATGCTTTTTTACTTTCTGCAAATGTTACAATGTGGTTTTTAATTGACTCCAAAATGTACAATTAAAAACAAGACAACTAGATGTTGCAGGAATGCTGAAGTACAAAAATCCTTCTGTACGTCTGACAGAAAATGAAAAACAAGTGTGGCACATATGTCAAGAGCTGGAAGACAAAAAGAATTTGGGTATTGTATTGTATTTGTATTGTATTTTATTATTTGTATGCCGTCCTTCTCCGGGAGGACTCAGGGCGGCGAACAATTCAAGGGGGGAAAAAAGGGGAACATAAAAAGACAAAGTACAAATAATAAAAGTAGACAACAGTCGCACAACCATACATGTCGAGAGGGGAGGGAACTCATCACCCCCAGGCCTGCCGGCAAAGCCAAGTTTTGACGGCTTTTCGGAAGGCCTGGAGAGAGGTGAGGGTCCGAATCCCTGCGGGGAGTTCATTCCAGAGGGCCGGAGCTGCCACAGAGAAGGCCCTCCCCCAGGTAATAGCCAGGTGGCATTGGCTGGTAGATGGCACCCGGAGGAGGCCAACCCTGTGAGATCTAATGGGTCTGTGGGAGGTAATTGGCAGCAGGCGGTCTCTCAAGTACCCAGAACCAATACCATGAAGGGCTTTATAAGTTACGACTAGCACCTTGAAGCGTATCCGGAGACTGATCGGTACAGACCGAAGTAGGCAATAATAATGCCTACTTTCATCATTTCAGCACTAAGATAATAAATGTTAATTTGTTTATTGAATGGTGGTCTGCTCAATATGAATTATTCTTTTGTACTTACGTATATATAAGGACTATGCTTCACTTATTTCTACTCCTTATTAAAAGAGTTGAGGGAATAATGCACAGCTATACTTTTGTCTAAACTTACATAGTCTGCTTCAAAAAAACCAAAACCTGCACGCATGCATAATAGAATATGTTTGATCTACTGAACTACATACAGATTAGAATATGTTTGATCTTCTAAACTACAGTTGCTTGTAGAAGTATAAAATAATTATGTTACAAGTATTCATTACACTTATATTACAGGTTAACACTGTGATCATGCAAATCACATCATAAACAGCAAATGTAGTTTTAAAGGGTAAAGCTCTGTGTTGCTAATTAAACATTGTGTCTAGTTTAAAGATATAATTACTGAGGTGTAACAGCAGAGTAATAGAAATGGATTGGCCAAGCACTTTCCTACATTCAGCAAATGGTTTCAAATGATCAATGGTATTTTAATTAACCTGCAATAAATACCATTTTATGATTAAGCTGAACAAGCACACAGAACTCTTTACTGGAAAAAAAAGTCACAATACGTGATGCCCGTTGTTTACATAGATGTATATAAATATCATTCTGTGCTTTCTAGTGCTTCACTAGAGGTGAACCGAGGTGGCGCAGTGGGTAAAGGGTTCCACCACAAAAGCGCGTAGGACAAAATCGCGCTCGACAAAAGCGCGCTGTGACGTCATCACAGCGCGACGAAAAAGATCGAAAAATGTAAAAATAAAGCAAAAACCTTACCCTAAGCCCCCCAAACCTAACCCTAAACCTAACCCTAAACCTAACTCTTAACCTAACCCTAAACCTAACCCTAAACCTAACCGTTAAAGTAACGAAAAACCTAACGCTAACCCTTATCCTAACCCTAACGCTAACGCTAACGCTCTAAAGCTAACCCTAACCCTTAACCTAACCCTAACCCTAACCCTAACCCTAACCCTTACCTTTATGTGAATCGGCTTGCTTTAATTTAATTTTTATTAATTTTTATTTGAATTTTTCGATCTTTTTCGTCGCGCTGTGATGACGTCAAAGGCGCGATTTTGTTGATCGCGCTTTTGCCGTCCGCGCTTTTGACGGGTCACGGGGTAAAGTGCAGTACTGCAGGCCACTTCAGCTGACTGTTATCTGCAGTTCAGCGGTTCAAATCTCACCGGCTCAGGGTTGACTCAGCCTTCCATCTTTCCGAGGTGTGTAAAATGAGGACCCAGATTGTGGGGGCGATATGCTGACTCTGTAAACCGCTTAGAGAGGGCTGAAAGCCCTATGAAGTGGTATATAAGTCTAACTGCTATTGCTATTGCTATTGCTATTCACTTCAATCAGCATAGTTCCTAATTACTGTATATATTTAAAGTTAGCATAAATTTTAAAAAAGCAAAGCACAGAACTTGACAATCATTTTTATACCATTCTCTCTGCCAATGGAATACTCAGGAATATATCACTGTATAGATCAAATTGTAATTTTTAATTGTTAATATTGGAAAAAGCAAAGTGAATAGACTCAGTGACAGTCGCAATGACTGCACTTTTGGAAGATCTGAAAGACCAGGCTGTGTGACCCGACAAATGCACGCACGACAAAACCGCGCCGATGAAACCACAGCGAGAAAACCGTGGCATCATAAATGCGCCCACAACAACGCGCAGACAAAACCGCGCCCACAAAAGCATGATTTAAGTTAAGACAAGGGTTAGGGTTAGGTTCAGGGTTAAGTTTAGGGTTAGGGTTAGGGTTAGGGTTAGGGTTAGGGTTAGGGTTAGGGTTAGGGTTAGGGTTAGGGTTAGGGTTAGGGTTAGCGTTAGGGTTAGCGTTAGGGTTAGCGTTAGGGTTAGCGTTAGGGTTAGGGTTAGGGTTAGGGTTAGGGTTAGGGTTAGGGTTAGGGTTAGGGTTAGGGTTAGGGTTAGGGTTATTAGGTTGTTATTAGTTGTTTTTTGAAGGCGCACTTTTGTCGGCACGCTGTTGTCTGTTCGCTTCTGCGCGCATTTGTCGGCGTGATTTCGACCTCACGGTTTTCTCCCTGCGGTTTTCTCCCTGCGGTTTCGTCCGCGCGCTTTTGTAGAGCACGCATTTGTTGGTGAACCAGACCAGGCTAGGGACAGATCATCATGGAGAAAATCTTACATGATTGCTAAGAGTCAACAACAACTGGATGGCACATAATCAGTCAAATACTGGAAAAACTGATATGTGATAGCTGATCCTTTTTGAAAATATTTTTTCCAGATTCATAGGACTATCGTAAGGTATCTTTCCACTGTAATAACTCCTTTCTGTAAAGTGGGAAATGTTGCAACCTGCCTACCGTATCTAGCATCCTTGATGTGACAACAAAATATACAAACTTCACGTATGTTTTCTTGACTATCTTGCAAGTTCAGGGAAGATTAAATATAAAAATGATTCCTATTATTTTAAAGTGCCAATTCATTGTTTTTTCCATTTTTACCCGATTAAACAAAACAAAGAAAACCCATCTTATAATGACGCTATTAATTTTGCTTCCAAATCTTTGTGTTCTTTTTGCATATCTCCAACACAGTAATTACTCAGAATATAGAACCACTTAGCAATTTCTGAGGAGTAATCAGATTTAAAATGCTGTGTGGGTGTTGGAAGAGATCTTTCTACATTTACTAAATTATTATCGTTAGGATCAGAGCTTTGAGGAAAGTCTATTAAATTCTTAAATTTATGGTCAAGTTAAATCAACAATACATCAAGAGAGAGCATTTTAGTTTAAACTGTTTAACTTATACTCATTTCTTGGCAAGTTGTTATTGTTTAGACGGCGAATAGAACAGGGGGGTATGAAACCATTAGACGCAACTCAGACCAAATTGCAAAACATGTTTAGGCTCGAGGAAATTCCTCTTGCTTCCTCTTCTCCTCATTTCCCCCCCCTCTCTTTTTTCATAAAGGCAGCTGTTCTGTGACTCACTATATGTTTTCAGCTGGAACGTGCCTTAGATCTTGTTCACAAGCATGTTTACATTAGTTCTGTGTGAACCACAGTTTGAAACATTATCTCCCTGGAACAAATTTGTACATGTATAGATTTGTGCAAGAATTTCTTGCAATTAAGGCAATTGTCAGGTTCTTTTAAACCTCATGAATTATGCTCCAAGGATTCTACTCTTTACTTGATTCCCATCTTTCTTTTTTTTAATAATGAAGAATGTTACACTCTACAAGCAAGAGGCAGTCCCAGTTGACAAATCGTGAAGATAACACTTAAACAGGCAAGTTAAACACCTGTGCAAGTTGAGCAACAGGGCAAAGGGGTCAGGGAAACCAACCATTCCTTGTTGTTTTATTATAAATCCTAAGTTTCTGGTTGAATGAGCCCAAGAAATATAAAATGGATTAAAATATTGAAAGCCAGAAAAGGATGTAGATTTCATTTTTTTTCATTTCATTTTATTAGAATTTATAGGCCGCCCTTTTCCCTGAGGGGACTCAGGGCGGCTTACATAAAATAAGGAAGGGAGGGTACAAGACAATAATCATCATTCGGGTGGGGGCAGATTATCTTTATCCCCAGGCCTGACGGCCTAGCCAGGTCTTAAGGGCTGTGCGGAAGGTCTGGACGGTGGTGAGGGTACGAATCTCCACGGGGAGATCGTTCCAAAGGGTCGGAGCTACTACTGAAAAGGCTCTCCTCCGTGTGGTTGCCAGTCGACACTGACTGGCAGATGGAACTCGGAGGAGGCCTAATCTATGCGATCTAATTGGTCGCAGGGAGGTAATTGGCAGGAGGCGGTCTCTCAAGTACGCAGATCCACTACCATGGAGGGCTTTTTAGATGTGTCATTGCTGTTGCAGAGAAATGGAGAATGTCTTATTTATGCAAGCTACTAGTCCTCGGGCCACAGCTTAACTTCTCTAAGAGCTATATAACTTATCTCAAACAGCTGAGAGGCAGAAAGTTTGTAGATGGTGACTTTAACAACCGGATAGTTGTGTCCATTGTTTAAGGTGATAACTCATTTCTTCTCACGGCGAAAAAAGTCTCAGTGCAGAATAGTGCTCTGCCCAAGTACAGTGCATGGAAATAATCCTTGAGAAAATATGTCCTCCTTGGGAATGAATTTATAGTCTTTTAATGCCAGTGAGCTATCTCTAGGTTAAGAGACTGTAAAGGGGAGAAAAATTAGATCAATAAAGGAATAATTTATTGTTGGTAATGGCAATGGTCAGTGACTGCCAGCAACCAGAGTTTTGGTGATTTTGAGAAGCAAAAGTTAGGTTAGTGTTGTGGCCCAGCAGGAGCCGTTGGAGCTGCAAACAGACTCCGCCAGCGAGGGGCCTTATGAGTCGGCTCTAGAAGAGGTGGCGGACCCTGGACAGGGTTCCGACTCCGAGCAGGGTGCAGAGAGGCTGGTTGGCCACCAGGGGGTGCCTGAGGCATGGAGCAGTGGTGAGAGCCGAAGGGAGTGTGCTCCTGACGTCATGCCTTGGAGTAGTGATGAGGAGACAAGGGAGGTGGTCCTGGATGCCCGGCAACGCTGGGCAGATTGACATAGAGAGAAGCTACGCAGTTACAAAAGCTAATTGGACCCAGGTGATTGTAATTAGGCTCCTCTCAAGATTGTATTTAAAGAGAGACTGGGAGGAGCCTGGTTTTGGAGGATTCAACATCATTCCTAACGCTGGAGAAGCTATTATCTGTCGAAGTCTGAGTTGCTGCCAAGGTTCTTATCTGTTTGTTATGCTTGGCTTTCAGCCACTGAGGTTTTGATTTCTTGCTAATAAAGTGCTGTGAAATTCCAGTTAAGCTTGTCTCGGCATTCGTTACTGGATGGAGGAGGAGGTCAGAACAGGTTAATAAGTTGCAATCTAAGACCAGTAAGATAGCTTTCTCCAAAACATTCCCAGGGTGAGAATGTAGAGGCAAAAATGAGAGGTGTCAACCAAGATATATTAGAGAGAATGATTTGGACCTCTTATGCTCTGGAACAAGCTGTACAGTTACAGAAGGGATGGGCTCAACTTGAAACAAAATGGAACAATAAATTACTGGTGCTTAATACTGAAAATGTAGCTGAGGAGATTTCAAATTTAGCCCTGAGGACAACATAACTAGAACCAGTTATTACATCCAGTTCTTATAAGCACACTCTCACACCCACCAATGGGAAAAAAATAAACTTCAGGTGAAGATTCAAATTAAGAAAGAATTCAGGAAATATGTAATGGCTGACTTCTAAAACAAAAGTCTGCAACGTTTGAGGAATCAATGACTAAATACGACTCCTTGACTTTTGAACAGACTACAGGATCATAGAAGGAAGAGCAAAAAATGATTTTTTTTCACTTACTTTCTTCTATATTGTGGAGAAATCTGAAAGGGAGACATAGAAGTAGGAAGATTCTTGGAGACAATTCATCCCTCCCAGATTTCATTACCACAGTAAGAAACTATCATGTTTACCGATCTGACTGTGAAATCCGTAGAAGGGGTGGTGTTGCTATCTTCTATTAAAAATTCATAAATCTAAAAAAATATTTACGTTACAAAAGAGCAGCTGGGTGGAGACGCCAGAGTGGAAGAAGAAGATTGGACCATGTGACGGATTGTGGGTGTGGGGACAAGATCATGAATTTTTAACTGGGTGGAATTCTGATTTCCAGAATTACAGGATTTCCACAGCAATGTGTTAAGATGTCTGATTTATTAAATTGGAACTTTAAGGATCGTTTTGCCTTGGATTCTGATTTAATTCTACATGATACTTGGAATGCTGACAAATGCTCTGTCTTACAAATTGGCAAAAAAAAAAAAACAACATAAAATACAACCTGGGCAGATATGACCTTGTAGATGACTCCGACTCTGTCAAGGATCTCAGAGTACTCATCTCAAATGATCTAAGTGCCAAAGCTCACTGTAGCAGCATTGCCAAAAAGGCATTAAGTGTTGTAAACCTAATCCTGCGTAGCTTCTTCTCCGGTAATATTGAACTTCAAACTTTGTATGGCATACAAAGCTTTTGCTAGACTAATTCTTGAATGTAGCTCATCTGCCTGGAACCCGCACTGGATGTCAGACATAAATATAATCGAACGAGTCCAGAGATATTTCACAGGAAGAGACCACCACTTCTCTGCTTGCAACAGAATACCTCATGCCACCAGACTTGAAATTTTGGGCTTATATCTTTGCCGTCTCTGATCTGACCTAAGCAGAGTACATGCTACAATGTCCTACCTTTCAATGAATACTTCAGCCTCAACAACACACAAGCTCACAATAGATACAAACTTATGGCAAATCGCTCCAAACTTGATTGCAGAGAATACGACTTCAGTAACAGAATTGTCAATGCCTGGAATGCACTGCCTGACAATGTGGTTTCTTCCCCAAACCCCAAAAACTTTAACCGTAGACTGTCTACTGTCTACCTCACCCCATTCCTAAGAGGTATTTAAGGGGCATACATAAGTGCACCAGAGTGCCTACCGTCCGTGTCCTAATATTCCCTTATATTTGTAGCCATTTCATGTATTCATAATTATGTTCATACATATATCTTTTATCTAATGCATGCTTGACAAAAGAAATAAAATAAAATATTACTTCCATTATCATCAATTATTAAAGAGCCGTGGTGGCGCAGTGGGTAGAGTGCAGTACTGCAGGCCACTTCAGCTGACTGCTAGATCAGCAGTTCAGCGGTTCAAATCTCACCGGCTCAGGGTTGACTCAGCCTTCCATCCTTCCGAGGTGGGTAAAATGAGGACCCGGATTGTTGTTGGGGGCAATATGCTGACTCTGTAAACCTCTCAGAGAGGGCTGAAAGCCCTATGAAGCGGTATATAAAAATCTGCTATTGCTATTGCTATCATCAATTCCACTCTATGAAAAAGGGGGGAAAGCCCAATGTCTTACTGGCTGTTTTCAACAATAAAATTTGTTGTTGTTTTTTTTGCCCGATATTGTAATATTTTGGATGTTGGATGAGGTGTTGGGAGAATCTAGAGTTCTAATATGAACACAATAAAATAAAATTACATATCTTCTGCCCCTAAACTTTAGTGGTGCAATCTCAGTGGAATTGGTGGGGGGATCATTGGAATCTATTGACTTTGGATTGCCTACTTTGGTCTTGGGCTGAAACCAGTGGTGGGATTCAAATAATTTAACAACCGGTTCTCTGCCCTAATAACCATCTGGGTAGGTGGGGCTCAGTGGTCATGTGACTGGGTGGGCGTGGCCAACTCAAGGTCACTCAGGTCGATGGACGCTTCGCCTTAGCTGTTACAATGTAATAAGAGTTAACCAGAGAGGCAGTTTCTGTAAGCAGGGCAATAAAGATTAGGCTAGAAACAACACCAGAATGTTTCCTTCCTGCCTTCCTTACAGGATTAGCCCTGTAAAGTGGGAAAAAACAAAAGGAGATTTCTTCCAACAATCAGTTCTCTGAACTACTTAGAAAGTTACCAACCGGTTCTCCCGAATAGGTGCGAACTGGCTGACTCCCACCACTGGCGCAAACCAAAGAGACTTCAGTGATAGCCAGATTGTATTGCAAGCTGTTGATTCAATTGGCATAGCCTTGATATAGATGATTTCCAAAGCAGAAACTTCTCAAATTGGAGAAGTCAACTTTCTGCAAAAAGGTAGGGGAATATTTTAAGCAATAATAGGGGAAACTTACCAAGACTATATTAAACAACAACAACAACAACAACAACAACAACAAAGATTCTATCAGGTTAAGAGGGGACGCTAGAATACTAAACGTGAAGAATTGAAGGAATTCAATAAACTAATGAAGTGGTTGCCTTAAGAAAGTGGGAGACTTGCTCAAATGAGATCAGGAAGGAATGCAAATGCTAACATATGAAATGGAAGCAAACAATAAGGGACTCAAATATATTATATAATAGCAAAATATATTTAAATAAATCAAAACCAAGAAAACAATTTTAGAGGTTATTGGACTCTTTCCTGACTAGTTAGTTAAATGATTGCTAAAAGAAGTCAAGGATTGGCCCATATTCATGACTCACTTGTGAAAACGGAGCCAATAACTGTTATGTTCTGCGCAGCCGCCAAAACAAGGAGTTTAAGCGGGAAGCGATTCGACATCTGATTGGCTGATCGTTTGACAGCTCCTGTATAAATAGGGAGCTGTCCAACGAGCAGCGGCGGCATTCCTGTTCTAAGCCGGTTCTGAACTGTTAGCTTGTTCTTTTGAGGGAATAAACTTGTTAGCCTTTATTCCTGTCTCCGCCTCAGTCATTCCTGGCTACCCACAGGTCCTTGGTATTCACCACTGGCGACGAAGGTGGGATCGCCAAACTGAGGTGCGAGAAGCTGAAGTCACTTACTGCTGAAGTCACTAGAACCGCGCTTAGCTTTATTGCGACGAGACGTCGCTGGCTCTGACAGGAATGGCCACGTTAAACTTCGCGCCATTCAGCTATGGCTCTGAGACATGGGAGTCTTATACGGCTCGGTTCGAGTGTTTTTTGGTCGCTCACGACCTAACCGAGTTGACAGATGAGCGGAAATGCGCATTTTTCCTGTCCGTCTGTGGCAAAGACGTTTTTCATACTGCCAGGGCTCTTACCGCCCCAGAGCCTATTAAGGCCGTCCCATGGCCCGTGCTGCTGGCGAAGTTGACAAGCCATTATGCCCCGTCGCCGTCCAAGATAGCCCGCAGGCACGCCTTCCATCAGCGGAGCCAGGCTGAGGGGGAGTCCGTCAGCACCTACGTTGCTGCACTACGTTCAGCCGCCCTGCACTGTGAGTTCCGAGACCTAGATGAAGCTCTCCTCGACCGCCTAGTGTGTGGCCTCCGAGACCTCAAGCTTCAAAAGCGGTTACTGACTAGAACAGATCTTTCGTTTCAAACCGCCCTTGATGAAGTTCGGGCATCCGAGATGGCTGAGGCTTCCCTAGCGACCATCGCAAAGGCCCGGTCTCCCACTTCCACGCAGGCTGCCAACGCTTTTAACACTGTGGCAGGTGCACCAGGCTCAGAAAGTGAAGATTCGGATGCTGAAACTCAGGACGAGGACATTAACCGCCTTGAGGAGGCGAACAGAAAGAGCTGGCATCGGCGGAAGGGCAACTCTAAATCTGCATGTAGTGGTTGTGGAGGCAATCACGAAAGAGCTGAGTGCAGATTTAGACAAGCCCTCTGCCAGAGGTGTGGACGTAAGGGCCACATCGCTCGGGTGTGTCGGGCAGCGCAGCCCATGTCCTCTCCAGAGTCCCACACCGAGGGGTCTCGGCCATATCGAACCAAGAAAGCTAGAACGGACTGCCATGCAATCCTCCGCAACTCTAACCACGACCTCTCTTGCCATCTTCTGCAAAAGAAGATCCAACTGGCTGTGACGATAGAAGGGAAGCCCTGTGAGATGGAGCTCGACACCGGTTCCGCAACGTCTATTGTGTCCTGGAGCACAATCAAACGTCTCTTGCCTCAGCTGTCTAAACGCCAATTACAAGACTGTCAGTTAACATTAAGAGACTATCAGGGTAACCTGATTCCAGTAATCGGCACCCGGAAAGTCAGAGTGCAGTTCAAGGGGTTTGACGGCCGGCTACCCCTCATCATAGTCGAGGGAAGACTGCCCAGCCTTCTGGGTCTCGACTGGTTCCAGTCCCTAGGCCTGCAAGTCAGCGGAATCCACCACCTCGGCACAACTGCACTCGACTGCTTGGTCAACGAATTCCCCGCTGTTTTCGATGGCACCTTAGGTAAATACACAGGAACGCCTGTTTCTTTCAACCTCGACCCATCAGTGCAGCCGGTGCGAATGAAGCCACGCCGCGTCCCAATTGCACTCAAGCCGAAAGTGGACGCCGAGCTGGACAAACTCGTAGCTCAGGGCGTCCTCGAACCAGTGGATCATGCACGATGGGAAACACCCATCGTGCTGCCGATTAAGCCGGACGGCAGCGTGAGGATCTGCGCAGACTACCGCTGTTCGATCAACCGTGCCCTGCCTTCAAATGCGTACCCAGTGCCAGTGGTCCAGCACCTCCTACACACTCTGGGCGAGGGGTCACTTTTTGCAAAACTCGACCTTGCACAGGCATATCAACAACTGGTCGTAGACGACGAAGCAGCTGAGGCGCAGACAATCATCACGCACCGGGGTGCCTTCCGTTGCCGCAGGCTGCAGTTTGGGGTGAGCATCGCCCCTGGACTTTTTCAGAGCTTAATGGAGCGCTTGCTCCAAGGACTCCAAGGCGTCGTCCCCTATTTTGACGACGTCCTTGTGTCAGCCACCTCCATGGATGAACTCATGGCACGTTTGCGCATGGTTCTCCAAAAATTCCAAAACGTGGGCCTGAAGGTTAAGAGAGACAAATGCCAGGTTGCGGTGTCCCAGATAGAGTTCCTGGGGTTCCTCATTGATGGCAATGGCATCCATCCTACTGCGGCCAAGACCAAAGCCATCCTTGAGGCCCCTATCCCTACCAATAGAGCTGAATTACAGGCCTTTTTAGGCCTTCTCAATTTCTATGCGGTCTTTCTGCCGCATAAAGCCTCTGTCGCGGAGCCACTCCACCGTCTCCTTGACTCGGGGGCTGCCTGGGTCTGGGGCCGGCGGGAGGCTTCCGCATTCAAGGCTGTGAAACATCTCCTAATTTCTAACGATGTCCTTGTTCAATACAGCGAGCACTTGCCTTTAGTGCTCGCCTGCGACGCTTCACCCTACGGGGTGGGCGCCGTCCTGTCCCACCAGTTGCCTAGTGGAGCTGAGGTGCCGGTTGCCTACTTTTCCCGCACTCTCTCTGCTTCTGAGCGCAATTACGCGCAAATTGATAAAGAGGCCCTAGCTATTGTGGCCGGGGTGCGGCGTTTCCATCATTATTTATACGGCCGCCCCTTCCAAATTGTCACTGACCACAAGCCTTTACTGGGGTTGCTTGCCGGCGACCGCCCGGCCCCGCAGGTGCTGTCCCCCCGAATGACACGATGGTCTGTGTTCCTCGCTTCCTACGACTACCTGCTACTGCACCGACCAGGGAAACAGATCGCTCACGCCGATGCCCTCAGCCGTTGCCCATTGCCGGACGCTCCTGAAGACCCTACTGCTGCCGCCCCCGTCTTCCTCATTGACGACCTCAACCTTCCAATTTCTGCCGCCGACATCGCCCGGTCGTCCGCAAGGGATCAGGTAATATCCCGGGCACTAGATTGGGTTAGGCGAGGGTGGCCCAAGGACCCCGTAGATCCTGTTTTCATTCCTTTTAAATCACGGCTGGCGGAACTCTCCGTTCAGCGCGGCTGTTTGCTGTGGGGTCACCGCGTTGTGGTGCCGGCCTCACTGAGGACTACCGTCTTGCAACAGCTTCACCGTGCACATCCCGGCATTGTCCGAATGAAAGCCCTGGGCCGGAGTTATGTCTGGTGGCCCAAGCTGGACCAGGACATAGCTGCCCATGTTGCCGGGTGCCCAAAATGTCAAGGTGCCCAAGCTTTACCGCCCAGAGCCGAGCCCCGAACGTGGGAGCCCCCATCCTCTCCCTGGTCGCGAATACACATCGATTTTGCAGGCCCAATTCAGGGCCGCATGCTCTTGATTATCGTGGACGCCTTCTCGAAGTGGGTCGAGGCGATCCACATGTCCTCCACTACGGCGGACGCGCTTATTGCCACCCTCCGCCACGTCTTCGCCACCCATGGGCTACCCGACGTGTTGGTGTCCGATAACGGACCACAACTGACAGCTGCCAAATTTGAGGCCTTCTTAGCTTCCCAGGGCATCCGGCATGCCCTGACGTCTCCCTTTCACCCCTCTAGTAATGGCTTGGCGGAGCGCGCGGTGCGGTCCGTCAAGGAGGCCCTGTCCAAAATGGATCACCTGCCCTGGCTAGAACGCATTGATGCCTTCTTGCTGGCTCACCGCTCCACGCCATCCCCAGACTCCAACACCAGCCCAGCCGAGCTCCTTATGGGACGGCGGCTAAGAACGACCCTTGACCGGTTGCACCCTGCATACTCTACCCCAAAGCCTTTGGATTCTCAGGGAGGGACGAGGTCCTTCGCCCAGGGGGAAGCAGTGTATGCCCGTAATTATGGGGGGCATCCCTTGTGGCTACCGGGCATAGTAACTGATCAGACCGGGCCCTGCTCCTACAGGGTCAGGCTCCTCGACGGCAGAACGTGGAAACGTCACTGCGACCAGTTGCGGAGCAGGCACCCGGGGCAACCTTGCCAGCAGAGCCCAACAGTAGCCCAGCAGTCACCAACCAGCCCAGCGAGCCCAACAGCAGCGGCGACCAGCGACGAGGAGGCCGACGTCGAGCAGGCAGCCAGCGTGCCAAACCAAAGCGGCGACTTACCTGGTGGGCCTGCACCCTTCTGCGGTCTTCCTCGGCGACCCGGGCGATCACCATCCTCCGGCGCAGAGTCCTCGGCCGAAGACGAGCAACCAGGGCCTCCAAGCAGGCCAGAAGGGCTCCGGGCATCCAGCCGAGTCAGGCGGCGGCCAGCGTACTTGCAAGACTACGCTTGCGCGAACTTAGAAGGGAGGGGTGTTATGTTCTGCGCAGCCGCCAAAACAAGGAGTTTAAGCGGGAAGCGATTCGACATCTGATTGGCTGATCGTTTGACAGCTCCTGTATAAATAGGGAGCTGTCCAACGAGCAGCGGCGGCATTCCTGTTCTAAGCCGGTTCTGAACTGTTAGCTTGTTCTTTTGAGGGAATAAACTTGTTAGCCTTTATTCCTGTCTCTGCCTCAGTCATTCCTGGCTACCCACAGGTCCTTGGTATTCACCAATAACGTTCTAGCTTGATTAACCAACTTAAATTAAAAACAAAACTTGGTCCAGATGGTATGCATCCAAAAACTTTTAAAGGATTTAAATGTGAATTTGTTGAAGAAGAATCAATAATTCTTTGGCAAATGTAAATTCTGGCTCATTAGCATTTGAAAGTTGTTTGAGAGTCTCAGCAAGCATGTGGATGGGGTGAGCTGGTAGATATTGTTTACTTGGCTTTCTGAAGTATTCTGATAAAGTCCCTCACCAAAATCCATTGGGAAAACTTAGCAGTCTGGTTAAAGAGCAAAAAGTAGAGAATATGAATAGCCAATGCTTTTAAACATTGTTTGGGGAACTACAGGAAAAGGGGCAGAAAGAGCTGTTTCAACTACGTGATTAAGATATTCAGTGTCAACAGGCTGATAGATGGAAGAGTACAATTTAAAACTAGCTAAACCTAGTTAAATTCATTTGTAATAGATATAGTTGAATAATAATTGATAATGATAGTAATGTATATAATGTTGAGTTGCTATGATAAATAATAATTGGATATGAGAAGGGAAGGTTAGAAATATCCTTGGACTATATATAAGGGTTATTAATCACAATAATTATTACTATAAAAAAATAAAATAAAATTATATACAGTTAAATCTTAACTAATATGGGGAAAATGCTATGATATACGATATAATTAAAGAAAGAAAGGAGAATGATAATAAATTATATACATGGAGGATGGAATTTTTGGTATTAAATATATGGATGTTTAGCTAAAACAGGATATGACGATTTGATGTTAATGGAGGATTTTATAAACAAGTAAATGAAATGCTAGCATGTGGTTATTGATTAAATCTTTGGTATAGTTAAGGATGAAAGATGTTTAAACTTATAAAGCCCTTCATGGTATTTGACCTGGGTACTTGAGAGACTGCCTGCTGCCAATTACCTCCACTAGACCGATCGGATCCCACAGATTAGGCCTCCTCCGAATTCCATCCGCCAGCCAGTGTCAACTGGCGACTACTCGGAGGAGAGCCTTCTCTGTGGCTGCTCCGGCCCTCTGGAACGAACTCCCCGTGGAGATTCGAACCCTTACCACCCTCCAGGCCTTCCGCAAGGCCCTTAAAACCTGGCTGTTCTGACAGGCCTGGGGCTAAAGAGCTGTTGCCCCCCGTCTCGAATGGTATGACTGTTGTATGTTTTTAAATTATGCATTGTTATGCTTTTTTAAATTTATTTCTTTTTGTCTATATTCCCCTTCCCTGGTTGAGTTGTGAGCCGCCCTGAGTCCCCTTCGGGGGAAAAGGGCAGCATATAAATGAAATAAACTAAACTAAACTAAACTAAACTAAACTAAACTAAACAACTGTAGTCAACTAAAAGTGGAGGTATGATGATGTTAATATGGTAAACATTTGAGTTAAGATATTTGAATTAATATGAATTAATGGAAGAGATGCACAAAAACTTGTTGTAACCAGCTGATATACTTTTTTTATAACATATACTTGTTGTGTGTTTTTTTCTCTGTCTTGTTTTTTGTTCTTTTTTGTTTTGATTTTTTTTCCCCCACTGTTGTGGGCATCTGTTGTTTATGTAACAAAAAAAATAAAAAAAATATTAAAAAAAAAGATATTCAGTGTCAAGATCTGCTTCAGTATAAGAAATGTTGCTGATAGCCTTTCAGACAAAAATTGTAACCACATCCATACTGATATAGTCTGAGTTGATACTGGATAAAGAATTTTGGAGTCCTGGTGAGCAACATAGCTGAAAAACTGAGCCGGTGTGAAAAGGTACATTCCATATTAGGTGTCATTGGAAAGAAAAGAAGTATGAAACATATATGTTGTAGCTTGCAATTATGTACATGCCAATAACATATATAATTTTCCCCACTTGTTCCTAAAAAAGAACTAACATGCCTTGGCAACATCATATTTTTTTCTATTTTATTTTTATGATATTGTCCTCATGTCATTTTCCAGCCTATAAGCATGACAGGGCTTAGATATCCTTAGCTGTACCAAATTTAAAGTACTACATGCAATTTCATTTTATATATTGAGTAAAAACAAATTTCATTTTGTTATTACACATTTGGCCACGTCTTGAGGTTTCAGAATATCTTCAGGTGGTTTGCAAACATATAATCAAAACCGAACAGTAACATAATCACAAATAATGACTTTTCATAACAAACTAGACGTAAACATAAAAACATCAATCCCCAGGACTAAGCTCAACTTCAAAAGCCCTGTAAAAAAAACAGCCCTGATTTAATGCTTTCTTTGATTTTATACCCAATAAAGAATGATTGGTATCTTTGGAGAAAGGTTACTTTATGAAGTAGAAATGGTCATTGAGAAGGTCGCCTGTGCCCACAACTTTATTAAGGAGAAACATCCAACATCTCTCTTCTCATATCTACATGCAAGGAGGATAGATTCAGTGTGAAAGAGGTCGTCCTAAGATACCTAGGAGCAAAGCCAAATAGGGCATTTTAGAATAACACCATCTCTGTGAACTGTATCTGGAAATAAACTGCTAGCCAAGGCAGAACAGGCTAAACCAGTGTCACAAGCTTAATCTGTTAGGCTTTGCCACCTACTACCTTGGAGTGAAGTCAAATGATTAGCAGTGATTTGAGACAGAAGCAATAGAGGGAGGTTAGGGCAAGGTCATCTAGAGTAGTAGTCAAGGTAGCAACCAGTGGTGGGTTTCAAAAATTGTGTCTAGCCTTAGGCTAGACACAACGTGTTAGATCTCAATGCAATGTGACTTCACATGTATACTGTTTTTCTTTAATTTTTCTTTAAAAATAGGATAAGCCAAGTACATTAACATATAGTGGAAATACACCGAGGGGAGGAGGAGTAGGAAAGAAGAAAAATGGGTAGAGAGGGATGGGAGAGAGGGTGGGGGGGAAGGTGAAAAGGAAGGGGGGAGCGGATCTGGAGAGAGGAGTGGTAGAGGGCGAGGGGAAGTAGGGTAGAGGGGGATGATGGAGGGAAGATAGAAAGTTGGAGGGTGGTGGAAGAAAGAGGTGTATGGAGAATGGAAGAGGTATATTGGGCTTTTATTTTTGGGGGCATTGTTGACAAGAAGAATTGATGCAATTATTGTTTAATACTGTATGGTGTATACATGTGAGTGTATGAAAATGAAAATAAAATATAAAAATTTTTTAAAAAATTTGGAACCTCTTCTGTAGGTGTGGCCTGCTTTCCGGGTCCACTGGTGGAACCTCTTCTAACCAGTTCGGTAGATTTGACGAACCGGTTCTATCGAACCAGTGCGAACCAGTAGGAACCCACTTCTGGTAGCAACACAACCATGCAGTGGATGTGCTGCCCCCATTTTTATATATGTCACATGTGAAATGGGCATAGCTTTGATTATAACATCACAGGTTTCATCTTCATTTTGTTGACCTATCAATGGATGTCTCTCGGTGAAAGACTAATAATGAGATCAGCAAGTGTTATCCTGGAAAATATTTCTGTTAACCCAAAGATGGATAGCAAAAAATAATAATAATGATGATGGGAGATTCAAGACAAAAAGAAGGCAATATTTCTTAACACAACATATAATTAATCTGTGTGATTTGCTTCCTTAGTGTACAGTGAGGGTAACCAACCTAGATAGTTTTTAAGAAATGTTAGGCAACACTTAGGGAGGATAAAGCTGTCAAGGGTTACTTGTGTAAGGATTGCCAATAAATTTGTCATGTGAAAAATGTTACAGCATATGATTAAATCAAAATCTAGAGAAGCTGAAAGGCATATCCATGCCAAAATTCACTTCGCAGTATTGTACCATGGCTCACTAATCACAACATAAGCACAAACATGTGTGAGTTGTGGGAAAAGAGGTTCCCAAATGTGTACATGGGAGAAAGGAGTAAACAGAACGTCTATTTTCCTCTAAAAACTTATACATGGCTTGGGGAAAAGTTCATACAAAAATTTGAACATATCAGAAAATTCATGTGTACTCTGGTGTTATGAACTGTATGTAAACAAATCAGCTAAAACATGGCTATTGCTAGGCTGAGAAAATCATGAGAATCTGGAGAAATGAGAGAGTTTGCCTTCTTTACCCTTACATCATTTCAATTGCCTTATTAAGTATATGATATAAAATAATATTGCATACCCTAATGCCACACAACAGCTATGATGTTTCTGTTTCTTTTGTCAGTCTGGGGAACAGTTTGCAGAAATCAAGGAAATTGCACATAATCACCACCTCACAGATTTATTGAAGTTCAAAGTTTTTTATGCTGTTTACAATTTTTTTAAAAAATATGCACAGAAACGAATGCATATCCAAGCAAACAAATTGCTCAGAATTAGTGCTTGTAAAGTCTGAATTCAGCAACAAGCATTTTTAACAGAATTCTTTTTAAAAACTGTCCCTGGAAGCCACAATATTTCTGTGAATTTTTATAAGTTGTATGTGAATTTCTGAAATGCAGAAAATGCTGCTTCTGTTTTCTTGTCTATTTATATTTAAAATGGATTTTAACATATTTTTAAAAGAATTACTTTAATATTTTCATATTCTAAAAGGAATAGTTTCCAGGGCTATGGGGTTAACAATAACATTATTTTCTAACAGCTAATTTTGCAGATAATGAGTGAAAATTACAGTTATTATGACAAGTTTAAACACGATGCCATCAAAACACTTATTTGCCCGCATATTTATTTTCACATAAAAGCTGCCAAAAAATAAAAACCCTCTGCCTTAAAATTACATAATTTTAGTCTTGACAAAATATACAAATGTAGCAAAAAGTGTCTACTTTTTAATATAAATTGTAGTATTTAGTCTTAAATATGACCCATCCCATTAAAGAGGAGGGTAATCCTTTCTTTTTTACAAATCAATTAAACAACAATAACCACAAGTTTAGTCTTGTTGAGAATGGCATTGGCAGGAAATCTGAGCTTGAAACTCATTCCATAGCATCTACTGGAGCTGATGCCCCAGGTTTGGGCCAAAGGATGTAGTTTCTGGGGAACTTCACATAGATATTATCAGAATGAAGAACAAAATGGACACCACCACCCCCGGGCTTGATCCCAGATAAATGCATGCACGTTTTTAATTAGTGTGTACTGCAAAATAAAAGACTGGGGGGGAAAGGGGGGGGAAAACCATAAAAAGGCCTCTATAATGATAATAATATAATGATAGGAAGCACCTCAACTCTCAGACAACTCTTCTCACCTAAAAATGCTGTACCACCAAGCTGTGGTCTTCTCCCCAGAAGATTGTATTACCAAAGAGCATGAAGATATTCCATAATGTAGTTGCCGGCTGGCAACTACAAGGAGGAGGGCCTTCTCAGTAGTAGCCCCGACCTTTTGGAACGAACTCCCCATGGAGATTCGTACCCTCACCACCGTCCTGGCCTTCCGCACAGCCCTCAAGAACTGGCTAGCCCGTCAGGCCTGGGGACAAGGATAGTTACCCCTCCCGAATGATGAATGTATGTTGCTTATTACTTTTATTATATGTGTCTATGTCATTGTTTGTACTTCCCCTCCCTGATTTTATGTGAGCCGCCCTGAGTCCCCTCAGGGAAAAGGGCGGCCTACAAATGTTAATAAAATCACAAAAAATCACAAAATAATCTTGTCTTGATTCGTGGCCAGTATTGTCCGTGGCAAACAAGAATATGACAAAGTGATGTGTGTTCTGATGTCATCATAATACATTCTGACTTTATATATTAGGAACCCAAAGTCTGGCATGAGTATCTGGATTATGTTTGATGACCTAGAGTAGATCCCACATTTTTCTACTACCGGTTTGGGCACACTTCCACACATGCTTGCTTGCGATCCGGTCAGGTGGGTGGAGCCTCCCACCGCCGCTACTATTGGTTCGCCCAATCTGGGCCGAACCAACAGCAACCCACCTCTGATAGATCCATATTTTCTGCTTGGTCAATCATCAGTTCAAGCCATTCACTATTTCATGAATGCCGAAACAGATGATGTTGTCTTCCTCTCACACCAGGCCCATTGCAAGTACATCCGTGCCTGTATTTTCCAGCTTTGACTGTTATCTCCCAACTTGTTCTTTGAATGTGGAGAGAAAGTAGGATGACGGTACCTGTATCCATGGGGGCAAATATCTGGGACAGCAAAAGAAGATCTGGTGAGGAGGAAGTGGTTTTTCCTAAAAGAAAAAAGCAGGTGCTTATAGATCAGACGATATAGAAGTGAGACTTGTCTTCCCAGCAGGAATAGGAAGGGCAAGAAACCATAATCTTATTTTATAAACATTTTTTTTTATTTTTACTAAACAAACAACACACAAAAATAATCATCTTACATTACATCTTGTAGAAAGTGTGTCAATTGGTTACAATTAGCTTTCGTGCATCTCTTCCAGAGTCATTACTTACATTCATATCGAATATCAAAGTCCTTGATGAGTCTTACTTTCAACATATCATAGTTCTCATTTAACTGAAATTATTTTAATGTCCTTTTGCCTAGAATAATCCACAGTTAAAAACCACAACCACCTGATGGCATTTCATTAATTATTACAGAGTCATCCAATAGCCTTAAACCTTTATAACACATTCTAAACAAAAATTAGTTGACAAAATATCTAAGCCCTTTTCTCCCCTCAAATCACTGTTTACAATTTGTGTCCACGTTCCTTTTGTTATGATAGTACATGTATGTATCATTAACTGTATCCCTTATCCTTATCATTCCATTGTTATTTGTTATAATTAATATTGGTTAACAAAAAATCCTTTACTGTTATATCTATTTTCTTCTCATCAAACCAACATATATGTATTGCCCTTGTCAATTATTTTTTAACATAGCCATCTATAAATTACTAAATTACTACTTACGAATTATAAAACTTAGTTAAATTTTTTGTTATCTACTTTCATTTATCCCATAACATTATACCTTTATAACATATTCAAAATAAAAATTAATTATTTAAATTTCTAAACCTTCCCCCCCCAAAATCATTATTTGCAATTTCTATCCAAATTCCTTATATTAAGCCAGTAGATATATATGTCATTTACTATGTCTTGTCATTTCATCATTGTTATTATTATCATTAATGTTTGTAACAAAATTATTTATTACTTATATCCAGCTTCCTCACCTCCAGCCAACATAGAAATGTACCTTGTTACCATTATCAACTATTTATTTAAACAATTTATTTAAGTTACTAAATTCCTGCTAACTAATCATCAAACTTAACTATTATTATTATTATTATTTTATTATTGATTTTCATATATCAACCTGTGTCCTTCCAGAAGGCCACAGTTCTAATAATCTCAAAAAACCATAATCTTAACTAAGCACTAGACTAATCCCACTCTCACCCAATGCAAATTGGACTCCTGAGGATTACAGAAATTTTCTGGGAATTTTGGAAGATGTACTCCACGCACATCTGGAGAGGAGAGACCGAAAGTTAAATTAGTCCATTTCCAGTCCGTACACTCATAGATATTTCCAGCTTAAAATATTTTTTTTAATCAATCATTTAAAATACTCTTTCTTTTTTAAAAAAAATCCCTTTAAATGTGTTCTTGAAAAGATGCCTTTTGAAAAAAAAAATAACTCTGTGTATTTAATTAATTACACATCTGTTCTTCTTAATAATAATCGTAGGTCTCTATTACAATCGTTTAGTATCAAGTCATTTAAGAAACATGAAAATCAGGGTATAACAAATTTCTGATCCACACCTTCTTTCATGAACTATGGATCAGATTACAAAGATGAAAAGCCTCAGTCTTCCTCTTTCGAAAAAGAATTCCAACAAATAGATATCTGACTATGATTCATTTGGCAAGGCTTTGACATGTACATTTACTAACAAACCAAATACGTTGCAGTATAACTTTGGCAAAAAGAAATGCCATCCAGCTGAATTGTCTAGGCAAGTTCAGATCTGTTTGCGATCAGAACTCCAAGAACTCAGAGCTGCTGATAGAAGCTGGGCTGGTTGCACAGCAGGTAGCATCTTCAACTATGTCCCAGATCTGGGAACAGAAATCAACCCATATTTTTCCCATGGATTCTGCATATATTTAAGAAGCTGTGAAAGTGCCTCATTTTGCAAGCACTCTAGTCATTATTTCATGTATTTGGGGGAAATATCAGCAACCCCCTTCTTTCTTTTAATCTTATTCTAATTAAATCACCACACAATGCAATTGGGATATATTTATTTGCTGACTGCAACATTAAAACTATCTGATACATGGGGTAATGTCAAATGCAGTAATCTTTGAGAGTTCCCCTAGCTTCCAATTTTCAATTCTGAGTTTTAAAAGGATTATTATATACTATTTGGGGGACGTCTGAGAATTATGTTTTTGCCAAATGGGTCATGACTGATAATAAAGAGATATTTATCCATCTTGCCCAGTCCTAGGAGTCTTGTATGTATTCTCACAATCAGTTTATTCTGTTTCTTTCCATTGTCACCCATGCAAGTGGTATGTCCTCAGATGAGGGGGTGGTAGCCTATCTCTCTGATTGTTAAAAAACTAGGAGTATATAGTTTACTATCTAAAGGGGAGGCACAATATAATTAATTAAACACCAAAGCATAATTTATACCTAACATTTCTTTTGGCAGGGATAAATGTCTTAGTTGTAGCTTGTTCTTGGTTAACAAAAGGAAAACATGTTTTGAATGTATAAAAGATGTGACATATATTTCATTGTTTTTATAAGTCTGTACTTTGTGAGTGAGAAAAAGATTAAACAACTATACGAGTACTATTCAGTAAAATCAGAACTGAGTAGAAGAGCAAAAAAGGACACCGTAACTTGCAAGAACTATGCTTCAAAGTTAATCAAAATTAAAATTTGCACCTGCAGAAGAGATGCAAAACATGGGACTGGAAGACTTAATACTGCTATCAACTTTTACATACATACATACATACATACATACATACATACATACACACACATACACACACACACACACACACACACACACACACACACGGACGCGTGCGCACACACACACAGACAGTGTGTTTGGGCATACCAAGGGTTGTGACACAACAATAAATACCTATTTCCCTGGCTCAGCTGATAAAGGAGGAGAGGCTGTGGCTTAGTTGCTAACACAACTGCCTAATATGTAATACAGCCCAGGTTCAAATCCCAGTAAGGGTATGGCTAGCTGATGGGAGCTAAATAGCTTGAAATAGATCTATACTAGTCTCCCTTTATTTATTTATCAGCACAAATGCAACACAAATGTAACAAAAAAGGCAACATTAAAAATAATGTCTGGATGGTCTCTTGTGATGAGCCGATAGACAGAGAAAGGAAGCAGTATGCTTCCTCCCATATTTGGTCATACCAGGGGTTGTGACACTAAATACACACACACACACACACACACACACACACACAGAGAGAGAGAGAGAGAGAGAGTATGCTTGGGCATACCAGGGGTTGTGACACAATAATAAATACCTATTTCCCTGGTGTAGCTGATAAAGGAGGAGAGCCTGTGGCTTAGTGGCTAACACGTGTAATATGTAATACAGCCCAGGTTCAAATCCCAGTAAGGGTATGGCTAGCTGATGAGAGCTAAATAGCTTGAAATAGATCTATACTAGTCTCCCTTTATTTATTTATCAGCACAAATGCAACATATGTATATGTATATGTATATGTATATGTATATGTATATGTATATGTATATGTATATGTATATGTATATGTATATGTATATGTATATGTATATGTATATGTATATGTATATGTATATGTATATGTATATGTATATGTATATGTATATGTATATGTATATGTATATGTATATGTATATGTATATGTATATGTATATGTATATGTATGAAGTGTCTCTTTTCAATAGGCTAGGCTTGTCCACCCAGTTCTTTTGCTGTCACTATGCCCGTCGCCTTCTCTGGTTCTCTATTTATTTATATGCAAGTATTTGTACAATGCCCACTTCATGGATGCTGGGGAAATCATGGGGAAAAAATCAAATTATACACACACTTGGAGCAGAGAATATTTAAAGTGCTCAGAAGGCAAAGGCATAATAGGCATGAGCAACAAATATTTTTTTAGAGGAAAGTGGATTTTTTTTTATCTCAGAGAAAGAGGTAAATTTATGGAAAAAAAAGACTGAAAGACTGAAAAAAAAAGTCTTTCCCCACTATGTTGAAACATTTTGTTTGAGTATAGGAGGTTTCATTTCATATATAAAAGAACTACACAGGGCTACTAAATTCTTCATGAGAAGGAACTATGAATAAATCATATATGCTATTTCTCAAGATAAATAAGAAATCATGCCAAATTGAGAAATTGGAAATCATTGAATCATACTAATATACACATTTTTCATCCTAATATTTTGTTTTGCTAATATCTAAATATGTTTATTTTACAAATGCTAAGATAATTTCTTAATTATTTTTAATGATCAATCCTGTCCTTGCCTGTGAATCTGGGTGTATAGAAGCAAATAAATGTGACAGAAATTTCAGAAATCTCAGTATGTTCTCATTATAGGGGTACTTACAGTGAACTACTCAGCTCTAAAATATAATAGTGGTCAAGGGAAAATATTGTATTAATAAGACGTGCGTCATATGAATTAAATCCCAAAGAAATGGACTTCTTTTAGCGGGATCTATGGTCAAAACAGGACTTTTGCAAATCTCTTTTACAGTGTTTAAATATATGGAAATTAATCAAAACAAAAAGATTGCAAAAGTTTGTGATTGTTCTATGTTAATGTACTCATCTTGTTTAGCACTGAAATTCAAGTGTACCAATTTCCAGAGGACCAAATAAAACCAAATGTTATGGTTGACACACATTTAATATAATAAAATGTATTTATTATACATTATAAAATAATATTTATTATAAAATAAGTTAGGATGCACCCTTAGTGTACCTGCTGCATTTTTCACAATATCACCTAAGCATCTTTTTGCAACCAGAATGTTCTTAACTAAAACTTTCCCTAAAAAGAAAATCTACCCCATTTTTCTGTGTATCTTGTGTGACTCATACACACAACACACACACACAATTTTAAAATGTTAAGATACCACTGATTTCTGTTTTAAAAAAGCAGAGAATTTAGACTGTGAAATTACTGCCAACCCAAGTATTTTCCCGGAGAGATGGCTAAAGGGCTTTGCAGATCCTTCTGAACTGAAGTAGGGTAGCACAGCTGGATTTCAACATCAATTGCTCAATAATTGATGATTAATCTATTAAAGTTTAATGATGAGTTGATAAATAATAGTCTGGCTGCCATGTCAATAGTGTAAATATAATAGTTATCTGAACGTCTATTTTTTCTTTTCTTCATAAAAATACAAGATAAACACAGTAAGAGAGAATGTTGCCTCTTTATAAGCCCTTCTACCAAGACACAATTCAATTGCCATACCTTTTATAAGGACATCCATATTTATTTTTCTCTATTTGGCTTCACCACCTTATCAAATAGTAGGGATATAACAATCTTTTCATTTCATCCAATTATTGGTTAAAACTAACAAGCACAACTTTCTCTTTTAATTTATGTTTTTAAAAAAAGCTTAAGTTTTGTCTATGTTTTGAAATCAATTTTCCTTTCTCCATTTGATAAAGTGTAGATTTACTGTCCATTCAGTGTTGCCTCACACCATGAGATTAGCGGCAAATAAATGTGATGAATAAATGTATGAAATTCTCCTCAAAGTCTTTTTCTTTATCAGTGTGGTTGTGAAAAGAGAGAGATAGATAGATGATAGACAGACAGACAGACAGACAGACAGACAGACAGACAGACAGACAGACAGACAGAGTGGTGGGATTCAAATAATTTAACAACCGGTTCTAATCTGCCCTAATGAATGGCTGGGTGGGCATGGCTCGGTGGTCATGTGACTGGGTGGGCGTGGCCAACTCAAGGTCACTCAGGTCGATGGGCGCTTCGCCTTAGCAGTTACAATGTAATAAGGGTTAACGGGAGAGGCAGTTTCTGTAAGCAGGGCAATAAAGATTAGGCTAGAAATAAAACCAGAATGTTTCCTTCCTGCCTTCCTTACAGGATTAGCTCTGTAAAGTGGGGAAAAAAACAAAAAGGAGATTTTTTCCAACAACTGGTTCTTCAAACTGCTTAAAAAGTTAACAACCGGTTCTCCCGAATAGGTGCAAACTGGCTGAATCCCACCACTGGATAGATAGGACAGACAGACAGACAGACAGACAGACAGATAATTAAGTGGCAACTGCTTAATAAAAAAACAAAAAAATAATGTATATATTTAAAAAGTATACCATTTCAAAGTCCATTGCTAGTATGTATTTTTACTTTCACATATGCAAATACCTTTTTAAACTGCTAATAAAATTCCAACTTCATGACCAGCAGAAAATCTGTCTGAAAAAGCTAACGTAATATCACTATAAAATCATATTAAATCACGCAGAATAACATCTTAACGGAACATCCTTTTCATAATTGCCCTCAATTATGAGCCTTCTGTTTCCCCTTGGTGGTAATCAGGTTGCAGATTAGTCTGGATCTCTAAATTTTAAAGCTCTTAAAATATATTCTCTATAGCTCTGTCTATCACATTTGATCTCAAATTGCAGACCTAAAGTCAACCAAGCAAACTCTGAGGGATGTCCGTGGGGGAGTGTGTATGGGGTGGGGGATCAGAGGTGGGTTCCTACCAGTTTGCACCTATTCGGTAGAACCGGTTCGTCAAATCTACCGAACCGGTTGGAAGAGGTTCCACCAGTGGACCAGGAAAGCAGGCCACACCTACAGAAGAGGTTCCAAAAATTTTTGAAACCCACCACTGGTCCTTGGATATCATTATTCTACACTATCATGCTCATATTTATAAAACGCAATGCCTCTGTGAAAGGTAAGGATGACTACTGCGTTTGTGGTGCAATCAGAACATTGCGTGTGTTGAAGTTGTTTTAACGCAAACCAAAGATGCCTTTTAAAAAACAAGTTTACATCATATTCTTATGCATTCCAGTGCTGTGTGTGAGGTAATTTAAGGTGGTTCTGACAAGTGTTGGCGGCATCTTCATATCTGGTCACATGGGCGGCAAGCCACTCCCATCCGGTCACATGGGTGGCGAGCCACTCCCACAAAGGAGGCCACACGCACAGAGTAGGTTCGAACAATTTTTGAAACCCACCACTGGGGGCGGGGGGGAATCACTGGTAATTGTGGCTATGTGATACATCAATTTGACTTTTTTTGACTCTCCACCCCAAGGATGTTTCTAGGAATTCCACCTCTTCTTTTTAAGTTGAGGCTTGTACTCTGATATGATCTCTTATTAGCAAAAATAGGCCAAAATTGCTCACTAAAGTCCTGTAGTTTGATGTCATTCATTTCTCAAATACTGTATTTCTTCTTGCTCTGACAAATATCAAGGTAGAATCAGCAGCGCAAGGAAAAGGACAATTTTACCAGTTCAGAGTCTTCTAAAAATTTGCCTAGGTGATTACATCTTATTTCTAGAGGAACAACAAGAAAACATTGTCAAGAACCAAAGTTTTAAATAATTGAATGCCCCATTAAGTGAATATATTAAGGGACCACAAAAAGATTGTAACAATAATAGGTTCCCTTCAGTACATTCCTTGCTTATAGAGGGAATATGTATGGGGTATTGAATCTTTTATGGCTACCGGTACATGCAGGAAACTGATAAATTTTGAACAAATTTAATTGAAATCACCCCTGGAGTTAGTCTGAAGAAAAGATTAATTTTAATGGTCTCACAGAGTGATATGTTTCCATCTTTAAAGTCTAGTCTCCTCTGGCCTCTATCATCTATGAGATGTCTTAAACCTTACCATGCAGGCTTATAGATTTAATAATAATGACCTGGAAAAGAAAATTACTTCAAATTACTGTGCAATGGAACTTTAAAAAGATGTTCCTCTGGTCTGCCTGTGACAATCAGTTTCACTTATTCAAATAGGCCATACTTATACGACGGAATATATGCCTATTCAGAAACATTTCAAAGGAAGTTAAGATTTATCAGCGTCCCCTAATATGAAATGCTCGAGCTTTGGATAAGGTTTTCATGGTAAAAAATGTGCCATTTTAAGAGCACGCTTAGGTCAGTTTATTAATTCAGTACAAACCTACATTTTTCTATGACAAGTCAATCATTCAACTGAAATCTTTCTTTTTCACTCGCAGACCAGTATAAGATGCAAGCAAGAAAAGTTATCCATTTCAGAAATGCCACTGAAATGTAAGAGGGTTAAAAAATATATATTAAAAGCTAATATTGCTAACCCAATACTTTAAAAAATTTAAAAACCTAAAACATCTCTATTGAAAATTCTTAATATTATAGGTTACATGGAATCCACTAAGTGCCACTAAAAGGATGTAAAAGCAGATCAAATAAAGAAAAAGGAATTTTCAGTAAGTTTGCCAATGTCTAATATCCATAATCAATCATAGTGAGGTTAGGATACTTCCATGTAAAATGTATCTGCTGGTATGAACTTAGCTCTAAACTTCTGTGATTCTGTGATATCAGATATGTTTGAACCTTTATATGTTTTTTTTTAAATTTAGCTGCAAATTGCAGTGAGAGCAGCTCACAAAGTATGTGTGTTTGTGAGTGTGTGTGTATGCTTATAAATTTGTGGAATTGCTGTGTCCTTCCATTCCCTACTACTGCAATGCGCTCTACATGGGGCAGTCTTTGAAGAGTATTCGGAGACTACAACTCGTCCAGAATGCAGCCGCGCGAGCGATTATGGGTGCACCTCGGTACACCCACGTTACACCTATCCTCCACGAGATGCACTGGCTACCGATCGGTCTCCGGATACGCTTCAAAGTGCTAGTCGTAACTTATAAAGCCCTTCATGGTATTGGACCTGGGTACTTGAGAGACCGCCTGCTGCCAATTACCTCCCATATACCCGTTAGATCGCACAGGGTCGGCCTCCTCCGGGTTCCGTCTACCAGCCAATGCCATCTGGCTACCACCCGGGGGAGGGCCTTCTCTGTAGCAGCTCCGGCCCTTTGGAATGAACTCCCCGCGGAGATTCGGACCCTCACCTCTCTCCAGGCCTTCCGGAAAGCCGTCAAAACCTGGCTATGCCAGCAGGCCTGGGGTTGTTGAGTTTCCCTCCCCTCTCGACTTGTATGGCTGTATGACTCTTGTGTATTTTAATTACGTGTATTGTGTTTGTATCCCCTTTTCCCCTTTTGAGTTGTTCGCCGCCCTGAGTCCCTCCCGGAGAAGGGTGGCATACAAATAAACTAAATCTTAAATCTTAAATCTACTTGTATAACTTCATATCTTGCCATACTTCATGAATATTAGGCTTCAGGTCTTTCAGGGGAGGGGGAGAAGGTTTATTGCATTTTCAGGTCCCCCAGAAATGAATAATTCAGCTTTTTACTCATTTACATGTATAACAACAACTGTGAGATTTCCTAAAAATGCCCTAATTGATTCATGACCATCGAATCAAGGTTCAATACAAAAACTAGACATTTATTAGGAGCACCATTAGGCAAGATCTGTTCGCAGTCAAGTCTATGCTTTTTTTGATTTATTGCTGAGCTCTTCCTTCCTCCCCTCAGTCTGTGTCATAGATCACATTCCCCTATAAGATGCACCCCTCCCAAGCTGGCTGTAGTAATCTGAGATTCGACTCCAGCCGACAGTATGTGTGGAATGCACTCCTCCTCCTTCTCTTCCCATGACAACACTGGGAGTTGACAACAACAACCAAACAGGGCACACATGAAGGACATCGATCCGGGTGTCAAACTCAATGCCCATGGGCAGGATGTGTCCCATGGGGTGCTTAGATGTGGACCATAGGGCGGGCCTGAAAACAGCAAAGAACTGGCCTGCAGTGCCGCTGCCAGTGAAAACGGAGCTCGAGGAGCAATAGCAGTAGCAATAGCAATAGCAGTAGACTTATATACCGCTTCATAGGCCTTTCAGGCCTCTCTAAGCGGTTTACAGAGAGTCAGCATATTGCCCCCAACAATCTGGGTCCTCATTTTACCCACCTCGGAAGGATGGAAGGCTGAGTCAACCCTGAGCCGGTGAGATTTGAACCGCTGACCTGCTGATCTAGCAGTAGCCTGCAGTGCTGCATTTAACCACTGCGCCACCTTGGCTCTTTCGTGCATGATCCCCCCTGCACCCCATTTTTGGCCACAGCAGCCTCCTGCAGCCCTCTGCCAGTGAAAACAGGGCCCCAAAATGAGTCCCATGTCACACCCACCATGGCCAGGTCTACCAGGCCCCACCCAAACCTGGCCATGCCCCCCAGCACTCCGAGGTCAAACACAACCTGGATGCAGCCCTCAATGAAATTGAGTTTGATACCCCTGAACATAGATAATATAAATAAAATGTATTTCATTTTCCTTAAGTAGGAATGATGGCGTGGGAATAGAAACAGTGATAGTGTTGTAGTACTTTCAGTTTAACCCAAGAAAAGCCGATTATAAAGAGTTCATGTGACTAGCTTCAAAGATATCAGTAAAATATTATTGTTTAAATTATCGTTTAAATTCAGAAATTAATTTTTGGGGAGTCAGATTTGAGAGGGCCTCAAAAGAAGATGTTTCAGAGAATAAAAAATTCAGGAAACTCTTCAGTTATTATACCAGATTGAGCAGCAAACAGCAAAAGGTAGAAGATACATGTTAAGATCTACATCATCCATATTTCAAATCAGGTTATGAGGACCCCAATAAACTATAAGTAAACTTATTGAATGTTTGTGCTAGTGGGAATGACCAATTTGATTTTAGTCTGTGAGTCAAAAGACCATTAATATTTCAAGCAGAAAAATACATGAAACCCACACTCCTTTAGACCCATTCTGACAAGTAACTCTCTAGAAGATTTATCTGCAATTGCACTTGTAAGTAATGCCTGTTTTACTTTTGCTAAATGTGTAATCTTTTATATGACTCTTATATAAATCTGTTTCTATTTCTTTAAATACAGCCCCCACATTCTTATCTCATTATACACTGTAGCATCTGAGATCTCATTTTAGTTATTAAGTTACATGCCTCACTTCAATTATCACAATCATCCGTCTTAATCATTTCCAATTTGTCAAACCACAACATTTCTGTGATTTCTATACTATAGGTAGCAATGAGTGAAATTGTCATTTTTAAAAATAAGAATTTGCTATAATTTTCACACTCCTTCATCAGCAACATAGAGGGAACATGATTATTGTTTTTTAAAAAATGAATGTAGCAAAAAACAAAATGGATTAATTCATCCCTCCCGCCTTTCCCCTTTCAAAAGACTCCTTCTTTATATAGCAGAAAGACATTACATGGACCACTTCACATCAAGAAAAGCTGAGCTGGTGGATTTGACTCATAGAACAGTAAGAATTTACAAATATTTGCACTGTTCTTTATACATGGAACAGAAATAATAGGAAATCTCAAGTCCAGATTCACAAGGAGAACCCAAATTAATCTTTATGCTTTGATTATGGCGAGAGGTGCTCCTTTTTAATGATAATGTTTATCTTGCATTGTTTCTCTATGAAACTGACTGTCAGCGTTCCAAATAATATGTAGAATTAAATCAGAATCGAAGGCAAAACTATGATTAAAGTTCCAATTTAATAAAGCAGGCATGTTGGCACATGGCTGTGGGGTCCCAACTCTGGAAGTGACATCAGAATCCCACCCAGTTAAAAGTTCATGATCTTGTCCCCACACCCACAATCCATCACATGGTCCAATCTCCTTCTTCCACGCTGGCGTCCATGCCCAGCTTCTTCTGGTTAGGTGTACTTGTGTGGAGACAAAGGATGACCTTGGCTTCTAGCAAAGAATGAAAAACAATACATTCCAAAATCCTACTCCTTCTAATCCCCCCTCCCATTGACTATACTTAAAGAAACAGCATAATGAAATAAGAGAAAGTGTGGCACGCCAAAATTCTAAAAGGAATATAAATGCAGGCCTGACACTGACTTTTGTTCATGTATCTTCATAAACCTTCAGTGAGATAAGTTAGGCTAGAAGATCATAACAGCTGTAGATCAACCACTGAAGTCTTTTTTTTTTTTTTTGCCTGCCAAAAGGTTCCTTCCTGATAATCTATTACTGTTGCATATTTTAGCTCTTATATGTACTTTTGGTTTTTTTTACTGCAAAAAAGGTTAGAGTTATGGTTAGGATTATCAATAGTTGACAGCTACCTTTACGAATTTATGCACCCATCATATAATTGCAACAAGAATATCACACCATGTCAGCGATCAAAAACTTTTTGGACTTGGGGTTTTAACCCTAATAGCAACCAAAAAAAGATCAAGAGCCCAGCTTTAAACTCCACCACTGAATGGGGTTTTTGAACCCAGTTCTAGTGGTGACATCCTAATTGCTACCTCTCATGAACTATGAATTTATTACCCTGAGGAAGACTTAGTCCTTAGGCAATCTCCTATCCAAGAAGATTGAAAGATCCCACCTCACTTCATGAATCAAGCAACTCTCTGTCCCTTCAGGTCATTCTCTTAAGCTGACAAATTCCTGAGGAATAGTCCTTCAGCAGCAAAGGAACTAAATAGTGTTGGTGTCCCTTACTATCACACACATTTTCATTCACAACAGCCATGTAAAGCATGGGCTTCACTAGATTATCTCCACACCGTATTCTGTGGGCATGAACTCTCATCCTTTGATGTTACCTAAGCACTATTCTCTTGATCTATCCACCTTCAGGCTCACATTCCTTTCTTCATTTAGTCTCCATTTCTCTGGGGCCTATGAAGACGGCTAAGCATATCCTAGGTGGATTTGTTTTCATCACATGAATTTCCAGTCTAAAAGAGTTACAGTTGGGTGGGGCTGGGAGAAATTGTTCTCGCCATTCCCATGAAATGTGTTTCCTTAAGATTATTCGTTTCTAAGTCCCAAACGAAATGTTTCTTGGAAGAGGCCTCCCTGGTGAAGATATCCCTCTTATTTCATGAATTAGAGAGCTTACTAACAAGTAGAACATTCCACTAGCACCCCCAGTGATAAAATCTCATATTCTAAAGGTTTTTGCCCAACGGCAGATACATTTGTACAGGCAAGTTCAGAAAGCTTGTATTAATTGACAGTTACATGAATATTGCACAGGTATATTATGAAGAATGCATTTGAAGATATCCTTCTTTTATTCATTGGCGGGCCAGAAAATAAAGAACATAAGCTCCATGTCAGTTCCTTACCTCTGAATTTCATTCTCATTGAAGAGTGATCTGCAAATAGACACCTGTGATCTAATTTATTCAGTTATATATTGCTATGCTTACCACAGATTACATCTATATCATGTGGAAATTGGTGGTAAGGAAAGAAAATGATATGCCATGGAGAAGATGGTGCTGAGTTCTTTCATTTCATGGGCTAGCTTTCTACCTGCAGAGATATTTGCTTACTTCATTCCTTCTATGAGGAAAACATTCAATCATGAAATTGAGAGCCGAGGTGGCGCAGTGGTTAAATGCAGGCTACTTCAGCTGACAGCAATTTTGCAGTTCGGCTGTTCAAATATCACCGGCTCAGGGTTGACTCAGCCTTCCATACTTCCGAGGTGGGTAAAATGAGGACCCGGATTGTTGTTGGGGGCAATATGCTGACTCTGTAAACCGCTTAGAGAGGGCTGAAAGCCCTATGAAGTGGTATATAAGTCTAACTGCTATTGCTATTGCTAAATTTATCATAAGCAGTTTACAAGAAATAGGGGAGGGGGGTCATAAACTTTCTTTCCAAGCTGGAATTTTTCAATCATGTCACATCCCTGTTGAATTTTGCTTCAGAGATTAAGTTCCACCTCAGGTTACTGCAAGTTTTAGAAGTTTAGGAAGATCCCGGGAGATTCAACCTTCCTCTCCTGTCACCTTCCTCTGATCCTTCACATTCGGTATCAAAGAATTCCTCCAGTGCTTGGAAAACAGCTTTATCCTCATAGGAATTTATGACAAATACCACAATTCCTTTTTTCAAGTCGGGCCTCTTGTATGCACCAACTCATTAACCACAGTAGAACTCCAGCAAACAATCATTATGTCAACAATAACTATACTTATGTAAATAAAACAATTAATCTGTTAATTGGAATATAACATAGGCTGTTTCCACCACCCAGCACCTGAGATAGCAATCTAACAGTAGAAGATGGTTATCTGAGAGTTAATTAAGAACCAAATATTGCCTTGGTACTGTAGGCTCCTTGAAAAAGTAGGAAGTTGCTTAAATGTAGTGGCTGATGGGGGAAAGGAGAAAGAAAAGGCGTATTAAAAATTGAACATACTTTCCTTCTTCTTCTTCTCCACTCATCCACATTATCCTTCTAAATATTCTGCTAAGTTTTTGATACATTTACACTGAAATAATGTTGACTTGTCCTAGATTTCTATCAATATTTAGCCTAAACAAAACCATCCAAATCTGCTTCAGTTATTAGCTTGAGGCAGAATAATTGAGTGGCAGCTCAAGACATGTCAGCAAATTACCCTCCGGGATTGGGCGGCCTATAAATTTAACAAATAAATAAATAAATGATTTTGTTTTTACAGGTCTCTAAATAGAGGAGGAAATTATATCTGTAATTTGGAAAAGATGGCACCAATCCAAAAACACAGTTACAAATGTCAATAATGCTCACTTTCTAGGAATCCCCATATGGGATGCAGAGACAACTGTGGAAAGATGAAGCAAATGACTAAAAAATGATACAAATACAAACAAATAGCTTTGTTTTACATTATGTCCATTTTCAGGTACAGTCGTAACTTGGTACTCGTTAATTGGTTCCAGGAGGCATGATGAGTACTAAAAACGAGTGCCAAATAAATCACATGACTTACCATGTCATCCTTTGTTTCATCTGTGAAGGACTCTCTCTCCCTTTTCCCATGTCAGTGACCTTCCCAGCATGGCCGTCTTCCTGTCCGCTGTCTGTAGCCATCCCCCACTTCCTTTTGCAGTTACCTTCCTGGCATGGCTGACTTTCTGTTCATTCTCTATGGCCATCCCCCTCTTCCTATCACAGAACATTGAGTACCAAATAAATGTTGAGTATCAGGACAACATTTTTATAACAAAATGTGTCAAGTACCAAATCCAATGAGTTTTGAAGCAGTGGACTACTGAAGTACCACTGTATTCATTTTTTAAATGAAAGTAAAAATTTAAATAAGCCATGTCTGGATGAGATCAAGCAATATTCATGGACATTACTACCTATAGGTGTCACGTTAAAAAGTACTCAAGACTGGAAATAGTGGGGGATTTTGATTAGGAGAATAAAAAGTGAAGTCTGCTTGCAAACCTGCATCTGTGTGTTTGTGGTAAATTGATCTTTGATTGTGCTTATATCTTAGGTCCCATAGAGGACTTTTCCTGGGAGAAGGAACCTAGAGAATGTCAATGCTGATGGTTTGGGGAGGGTAAGTAGAAACAATTGGAAACAAGCACTCCCACAAATTTCTTCCTGTCTCTTTATAGATGATAAGCAGATCTTGAATTGTACCCAGGAGCCCACTGGAAGCCAATGCAGCTTGCAGAGTGGAGATGAGCATATTATGGAATGTCCCAGCCTTCACGCACCTCTGAATTCTGAATCGGTTGTTGCTTGTGAATGTTCACCTACATTCCATGTAAAGTGGATTACGGTAGCACAACCAGGTGGTGATTAAAACATAAATTACCGTGAGAGTTTTCTGGACTCCCTGATCCAGAAACAGATACAATTAGCACATAAGATGGACCCATACATCTGCTGTTTGAACAGGAGCCATGAATCCAAGAGGTTCCTAAACTTCACACGAGCTCTCTCTGGGGGAATACAACCCAATTCAGAACTAAAGAAGAGAAAGTTGTCTGTTGAATCACAGGTATCTGGCTTGTTCTGCTGATAGCAAACAATTCAAAAAATACTTTAGAACACTGCGGGGAAGAAGTTTAGCTGCCAGTAGAATCCAAACTATTCACTGTGATGTAATTTTCTAATTAGCAGAAGTCTCATGCTTGCCTTCACTCTTGGAAGTGCAGAATGACAACTGAATCTGGGTAGCATTCAGTGGTGAGTTGCAGGTGGTATGCCCCGGTATTAGCGTACTGGAGCCTGCCCGGGTACCGCTCCAGTACAGTGCTCTGGAGGGCCCACCGGCCTGCCTGAGCACCTTACTGGTCTTTAAAGTCTTTGGCGCTTACACTTAAGTGCACGGTGCATACAGCACCTGCGTGACACCCTGCCAAGCAGCTGGAGGATTGCGGAGGCTCGTGGAGGCTCGCAAAGGTGGCGCTGGATGGCAAGACACGTCCATGTGGACGATGCCGGGCCCGTTCCAACCGAACCAGTTGGAATGGGACCCACCACTGGTAGCATTCCATTATTATCTCCACTAATACTCTTCCCCTGTGGGGGCTTCAAACCCCACAGTCACTCAGTATTTACAAAAGTTAAGCTTACACCTTTTCTTTCACATCCAGGTTTCACATCCTCTAAGCATTAGGAAGGTGCCTTAATGTCATCATTAGGTCATTCTGGGATAGAAATATATAATTGGATATCATTAATGTGCTGATTATGTCTTATCCAGTATTGATGGATTACCTGACCTGGGGTACAGATGTTAAATAGGAGGGAGAAGAGAATTCCTGAGAACTCCTACAAATTATGGTTCGTCATAATTCTTCTCTGGATAAAGAAAGGATTTGAGATTGTCGTCAAATGCTGCTCTCGTGATGAGCATACAAACAGTGGTATCTGGCAGGAAATAGCTATGTTGCCCAAATCATGATCAGCGCCTTTAAAAGGGCACTAAATTTGCATAGTTCCTTTTTATGATCATTTTCAGGAAATGCTTGTTAACTGCTTTTCAGTATTAGGAACGTTTTATTCAACAAGTCTGAAAATACCAGGTGAATTTCCTCCAATCCTTAGCAAAAGAAGTTTTTTAATACTAATTTAAGAACTTTTTTTCCCTGAAGTAAGCAGCAAAAGGGTGATTGAAACTTTGATTTTAAAAACTTACAAATAATTAAGGATTCAGATAAATTTGAAATAAGATTTTGGAAACTTAAAAACGCTTCCAGTGGGAAAATGCTTTTGTTTAGAATTCTTTAAAATGTACATAATCAAACTTTTAAAATTGGACACTAAGGGGGACTCGAAGGAACTAAAGATTGCAATAAAAGAAGAAAACTCAAACTCACTAATATAGAATTAAGCAAATTTTATAGTTTAACATTGGACATATTGAATTACATTTTTGAACAATGGACCCAGAATTTAATTTTAATAGTGTCTGCCTGAATAGATAAACTGTGTTTCAAAGTTGCTATGGAAGAGAAACAAGTGTTACCTGACAAAATTGAAACAGATTTGAAAGTCGATTTAAAAATGAAGATTTTAATTTAAAAACATTGTACCAGTAACTAATCTAAAGTTGGTTTAATTGATAACGGTTGAAGTAGATATTTTATTATCAGGTGTTTTACTGGCATCAGGATTGAAATGACAAGGTTTAGCAATAGCAATAGCAGTAGACTTATATACTGCTTCATAGGCCTTTCAGGCCTCTCTAAGCGGTTTACAGAGAGTCAGCATATTGCCCCCAACAATCTGGGTCTTCATTTTACCCACCTCGGAAGGATGGAAGGCTGAGTCAACCCTGAGCCGGTGAGATTTGAACCGCTGACCTGCTGATCTAGCAGTAGCCTGCAGTGCTGCATTTAACCACTGCGCCACCTTGGCTCTTCAAAATTGCCAGCTTTAGATTATATGAATCATTATTATTATTGTTAAAACTTTCAATTATGACCATTTTATAAAAAGTTTTATAGCTTTAAAAGCTATAAAAAAGGGTGAACTCTTTATGGATATGTTTATAGATAAGAGATGGCATATAGCAGTGATGGCGAACCTATGACACGGGTGCCACAGGTGGCACGTGGAGCCATTTGTCAGGGCACGTGAGGCGCTGCCCTGTCAGCTGGGCAGCGTGCATGCGCACGCTGGCCAGCTGAGTTCACCCTTTTTTATAGCTTTTAAAGCTATAAAACTTTTTTATAAAATGGTCATTATAATTGAAAGTTTTAACAATAATAATAATGATTCATATAATCTAAAGCTGGCAATTTTTTTTCACGAGCACATTTTTAAAAGTCTTATTGTGACACATATCAGGCAGAGGAGAGAAGATGAGCCCAGGATAGTCTTTAGAGGAAAAAAAATACTAGAAAACGCTAGTCACCAAAGTGACTGACAATAAAAACAAAAATGAAACCACCTGGAATGTTGTCTTGTATTTGGTTGACATGGTTGACTCAGCCTTCCATCCTTCCGAGGTGGGTAAAATGAGGACCCAGATTGTTGGGGGCGATATGCTGACTCTGTAAACCGCTTAGAGAGGCCTGAAAGGCCTATGAAGCGGTATATAAGTCTACTGCTATTGCTATTGCTATTTTATAATACGTGTGAAAGAAAACTGAAACTCAGTGCATAGGTAGCTAATTTGTTTCACGTTGGGCTAAAAAATAGCAAGATTTGGGATATAACTTTAATGAAGCAATCCATCATAATCTTTCTGACACTTTATTTTCATCGTTTTATTTTTACACAGCCCCCCCAAATTACTGAGACACCTCTGCTTTATGCCTTTGATATTTCAGAAAGAAACTTTGGTGAAGGGTTGCAAAATTACTTCCAGGGAACAAGGATTTTGGCATAATGATCAGTGCAGCCTCCAATTACATTATTGTGGTTGTACCATCAAGTCATTCTCAGGAACTTTTTGCTTCTTGTAACTTTAATATGTTAGCATACTAGCAATATTAATCTGCATAAATTTTGGGACAGATAGTGAATTAACGCCCCAGAATAAGAGGAGAATTTCTGCATTTAATGAGACATATTTTGTTCTATATATATTGCAACTGCTTTCACAAAAAATAGTTTACGTGGACTTCAGTAAGGCATTTGATAAGGTAGACCATAAACTACTACTAGATAAAGTAGAAGAATGTGGGTTAGACAGCATCACCACCAGATGGATTCGTAACTGACTGACCAACCGCACTCAACGTGTAGTCCACAATGGAACTGCATCTACATGGAGGGAAGTATGCAGTGGAGTACCCCAAGGCTCTGTTTTGGGACCAGTACTCTTCAACATCTTCATCAATGATTTGGATGAGGGAATAAATGGGGAACTCATCAAATTTGCAGATGATACCAAGCTGGCAGGAATAGCCAACACTCCAGAAGACAGGCTTAAGATACATAAGGATCTTGACAAACTTGAACATTGGGCACTATCTAATAAAATGAAATTCAATGGTGAAAAGAATAAGGTTCTACATTTAGGCAAGAAAAACGAAATGCACAGGTACATTATAGGTAGTACTATGCTCAGTAGTAGCAACTGTGAGAAGGATCTTGGAGTCCTAGTGGACAACCATTTAAATATGAGCCAGCAGTTTGCAGCAGCTGCCAAAAAAGCCAACACAGTTCTAGGCTGCATAAACAGAGGGATAGAATCAAGATCACGTGAAGTGTTAGTACCACTTTATAATGCCTTGGTAGGGCCACACTTGGAATACTGCATTCAGTTTTGGTCGCCACGACGTAGAAAAGATGCAGAGACTCTAGAAAGTCTCCAGTCCCCTAATCATCTTTGTTGCTCTTCTCTGCACTCTTTCCAGGGTCTCCACATCTTTTCTACATCTTTTCTACATATTATATATATATATATATATATATATATATATGTGTAGGTCTTTGGTTATTCGGGTTTTCTCCCGCGTAAAATTCTGCACAAACCGAAAAATATCCACCATCCTAAGAAACCTCAAAGACAAAATTGAGTTAGAAAATCAAGGAGTATATAAAATCCCATGCATCACCTGCCCCACCACATACATCGGACAAACCAACAGAAGAATAAGTGCACGCATTGAAGAACACAAAAACGCAATCAGAAAAGAGGAACCAACTTCTTCCCTGGTCCAACACCTTAAAGCCACAGGACATAAAAATGACTTTAAAAAGACCAGAACTATTGAATAATCAGAGAAGCCATCGAGATAGAAAAATGCCCACACAGCATGAACAGGCGGGACGATACCTCCCGCCTGCCAGCCATTTGGAAGCCTGCCCTTATTGATAAACGAGTCCCTAACATGATGAATGACACCAGGCCCACATTCAGAAGGACCAGAAGCCAGACTGCAACTGCACCATCAGCCACTTTAAACCCCTTCTATCCTTACATGAAACACAAACCCCCAACCAATCAGAACACACCTCCACCCAATCACAACACAGCCAAGCTCCCACCCAATCAGCTCAAACCCCCACTGGCAGTTAAAAGGAAGAAACAGCCGAGATCTCACGTTGCTCCTGCAAGTACGAAGCCTGAAGATGACGAATGAGACTTCGTCGAAACGTTGCCAAGACATCACCAATTTTATGCGGGAGAAAACCCAAATAACCAAAGACCTACATACTAACACCCATGAAAACATATACATATACATACACACACACACACACAAAAACAGATATATATATATATATATATATATATATATATATATATATATATATATATATATGTGTGTGTGTGTGTGTGTGTGTGTGTGTGTGTGTGTGTGTGTGTGTGTGTGTGTGTGTGTGTGTGTGTATGTATGTGTATATATATATATATATATATATATATATATATATATATATATATATATATATATATATATATATATATATATATATATATATATATATATATATATATATATATATAAGTGTCACAACCCCTGGTAAGCCCCAATTATGGAAGGAAGCTAACTGCTTCCAACATCTGTCAATTGGCTCGTCACAAGAGTCCATCACGACAGAAACCCAATATTTTTACTGTTGCCTTTGTTATATTTGTGTTTTTATTTGTGCTGATAAATAAATAAAGGGAGACTAGTATAGATCTATTTCAAGCTATTTAGCTCTCATCAGCTAGCCATACCCTTACTGGGATTCGAACCTGTGCTGTATTGCATCTTAGGCAAACGTCTTAGCCATCAAGCCACAGGTCTCCTCCTTATCAGGTTCGAATCCCAGTAAGGGTATGGCTAGCTGATGAGAGCTAAATAGCTTGAAATAGATCTATACTAGTCTCCCTTTATTTATTTATCAGCACAAATAAACACACACACACACACACACACACACACACACACACACACACACACATATATATATATATTTGTATCATTAAAAAACCCTGAAAACCAATGTGAACTTAGGCACACTTTTCTTCCTTCATTACATCCTTGCATTTCCCTTTTTTTAAATGGATACTTGTAATTCTGAAGATATTTTATCATGCAGAAGCATTCAAGAAGAATGTCCCTTAACCTGTAGACTAAAGTAGTTTGGTTTCTTTACGATTTGGAGATTTGTCTTCTATGATACCATATTGCTCATATATCTAAGGCTTCAAACACAATAATTAACAATGAAAAAAATGGATACGTGCAGCTGAGATTAACGTTAAGTGATAACATGCATATATAGCAATTCATTGAAAGGCAAACATCCCCTTAGTTATGAATAAGAAAGTGAAAGCAATGAGATATATTTGTATGTTGCCTGACCAGGTTTTAAGAATTTCACATGACATTATTTCACCTTCTGTGCAAAAATATTCCTTGTGTTCAACAAATTAGTTTTTTCTTATTAAAATTAATCATTCTTTCCTCACCTTTGATTTTACCAAAAGACCCTGGAGATTCTGTTTCATGTCAGATTAAACAAGCAGGTTCTTGCTAGCATTAAATATGCAATCAGATTTCAATCTTTCCAATTAATTGAGTTGCCATCTGTGGGGAAAAAAAAATCCTTGTTTTAAAATTGTTGATGCAGGAGGTATGCCTTTCAGCGATTTCACATGCAAAGCAGGTATTTGTGTGGCTTTTACAAGGAAAGAAAAAGAAAGATTGATTATCTGCTGGAGGTCCTCACTGAAAGCGAAATCTTTTAAACCTCTCGCAACTGCTGTACAAAATGCTATTTTTAGCAATATTTATTGTTTATTGAATGCTGCTTGAAAGCCCCATAAATGTTTTCTTTTATATGGGATGTTTAGAATGTTTAGAATGTTTATTATAATTTATAGGCCGCCCTTTTCCCTGAGGGGACTCAGGGCGGCTTACAAAACACGGGGAAGGGGGTAAAAAGACAAAAAACATAAGACAATACATAATATTAAAAATAGAGCACAACATAAATAGAGGATAGTTAGCTTCCTCCAAGGTACGCTGAAGCTGGAAGGCCACCACCTTCTCAACAACCTTCCCCACAAAGGTGGGATGGAGTAAAATGGGCTATTTCTGGCCAATTTTTGACATGTACATATTCAGATCACCAGTCCATACTATTTCATTTCAGAATTATAGAATAACAGAGTTGGAAGGGATGTTGGAGGTCTTCTAGTCCAATCCCCTGCTTAGTCAGGAAACCAGTGGTGGATTGCAGGCGGTACGCCCTGGTATGGGTGTACCAGTACCTACCTGGAGCACTGGGTACCATTCCAGTACGATGCTCCGGAGGGCCCAGCTCCTTACCTGTATTTGAGCTCTTCGGTGCTTCTGCGCATGCGCACGGAGCACATGGTGGCTGCGTGATGCTCTGCCAAGCAGCTGGAGCAACACAGAGGCTCGCAGAGGCGTTGCAAGAGGTAAGGACACATGTGTGCGCTGCGCACATTCATGTGGTGGATGACGGGCTCCATTGCAACCATATCAGTTGCAACAAGATCCAGAACCCACCACTGCAGGAAACCCTATACCATTTCAGTGGATATGCCATATTTTTTGTGGACATGGATTCCAATGAGGACCCCAATCCATCCACAGAAAAATCTTGAAAATATAGATAAGGTGAATTCATGTCTGAATGATAATCAGGCTTATTCTTCTAGGATCCATAATGTAGCTCCTTGTTGCACCGTACTAACCCAGCTCCAGGATTGTTGATATGGACAAGGGCAGTATTTTCAGTATGGCTCTAGTCTCACTGATATCTGTGCAGTGGTGGGTTTCAAAAATTGTTCGAACCTATTCTACGGGCGTGGCCTCCTTTGTGGCTTGCTGCCCATGTGACTGGATGGGAGTGGCTTGCCGCCCATGTGACCGGATATGAAGATGCCGACGACACTTGTCAGAACCACCTTAAATTACCTCACACACAGCACTGGCATGCATAAGAATATGATGTAAACTTGTTTTTTAAAAGGCATCTTTGGTTTGCGTTAAAACAACTTCAACACACGCAATGTTCTGATTGCACCACAAACGCAGTAGTCATCCTTACCTTTCACAGAGGCACTGAGTTTTATAAATATGAGCATGATAGTGTAGAATACTCCTATCCAAGGACCAGTGGTGGGTTTCAAAAAAATTTGGAACCTCTTCTGTAGGTGTGGTCTGCTTTCCGGGTCCACTGGTGGAACCTCTTCTAACCGGTTTGGTAGATTTGACTAACCGGTTCTACCGAATAGGTGCGAACTGGTAGGAACCCACCTCTGTATCTGTGGTAATGGCATTGAGGGAAAAGGTTAAAAAAGAGTGAATTTACTCAGTCAGCGGACCCAGACAAGATGAATTATATTTAGTTCTGAAAAGGATGTGTCTTACATAGGATTACACCCTATGGGTATAATTAAGAAGATTGTCCTATTTTGCATAGTGGAGATGAAAAAAATGGTTGAAAAACCAAACACTGATTTTTATTTATTTTTGCCATTTGTCACAATTGTGACTACATGGCAAAAAAAGGTGCCCAAATTGAGAAGGGACTAGTTATATAATGAAGTCTTAACAGTACTCTTCTGGCTTAAAGGCTCCTCTAGAACATGGTGGGAATGCTGCATTTCCTCTATAGGATGTCAAATTGTAGCTTCTAAACCTATGTAGTCATTTCTTCCTAATGCAGACAACAGTTGTGTTTTTCTTTTTCCTACCCCTCACTGTGGTTTTAGGAGTTCAAGGTTATCTCTGAAGTGTAAGAGCTTCCCCCCCCCCCCCCATATCTACCTAGGAAACTTCATGAATGCTTTTATGGATTTTCACACCCTTTATTTTCACAGATTAACATCCAGTAAAAGAACCATTATCAGGAGATATCACTATGCTCTTCCTTGCTTTTTCTGACTAATGTTGTCTTTGTTCTTTAAAACTAGGAGTATGTACAAAATAACACATTTCAAGCAGACATTTTTATTTGGGATAGCATTTGTCATTAGCTAGAAAACAGGGCCTTACCCGTGGCATTGTTAATATGATAGAACCAATAGAAAGTCAAGTTAGAACCTAAGGGTGTGATACTATCAGTGTTTCCCCACAAAATTCTCAGTAAGGTTATATTTTAGCCATACAAGGACATTTTCAAATTGATCTTGAACTGTTTGTACCCTCCCAGCTTAAGGTGGTGACTGTCTATGTCAGTGGTAGTCAACCTTTTTCTACCTACTGCCCACTAATGGATCTTTCTTGATGGAAAAATTTCCTTACCGCCCACCAGTTTTTGCGCAAGTGCGGAACATGAGCGTATTTCTTTTTTTCAGACATGGGTTCTAAACTTGTTTCACAATTTAACAACTACTTTTACTCTTACGTTTTGATCTGCACTCCACACAGGGCTTTTTTCCCTCCACTTTTCCCTTTTATTACAAACACCAAAAACAATGCTGTATTAGGTGCCAATTTTTAATCACCATCAAAACAAAATTCCTCTTCCTGCCTTCTTCTACTTTACCTTTCTTGTAGTATTTCACTATATCAAGGATCTCTTTTTCCCCTTTTTATTTTCTCCTTCTTCTTCCTTTACTTCTTCCTTTCTTTTATTTTGTAAGATAGCAAAACTTAATTTATGAGCCAGACTAAACACTGCTTACTCTCCTCCTTTATTTTATCCCCTTTTCTCTATTTTTCTTGTTAATTTTTTTTATCTTTTCCTTTTTATCTCCTTTTTTTTTTACCTTCCTTAGGGCAATGTATAAAAGTAAGGCTGAGCTAGTTAGCCCACTTATTATTATTAGCCAACAACAATTCTCTCCTGCCTATAACTTTTCTTTCTCCTATTTTACAACTGCTCCACTTTATTCTATAAGATAACAAAACTTATCTTCCTGTCCCTGCTATCAGTTTCCACTCCTCCCCTTCCTCTTCCTACGTGTTTGCTTGTTTGCGTGCACGCACACGTTGGTTTATTGATGTGTGCGCTCGCGCCTGCCCTCTTGCTCAAAAGGATGTTTTAACCTTCGATGTCCCTACCGCCCACCTGGAACCCCCAAACGCCCACTAGTGGGCGGTAGGGACCAGCTTGATGACCCATGGCCTATGTGTTCGTAGCTATCCTAGATCCTAAAGGCATACCAACTTGAATTTTCTGAATTGTACTCAAGTGAAGTTGTCAGAGTTTTTGTCACCATGGATGTGTTAGATCAATGGCTGCTGAAGCCATCAACAAGTGTGGTACCAAGAATGAAATATCTGATGATGCAATCTGCATTTCAAGGTATAGCACAGGTTTTGCCTTATGTAATCTGCAAGACAAATCTGCCAATTACCTCCCAAAGACCCATTAGATCACACAGGGTCGGCCTCCTCCGGGTTCCGTCTACCAGCCAATGCCACCTGGCTACTACCCGGGGGGAGGGCCTTCTCTGTGGCAGCTCCGGCCCTCTGGAACGAACTCCCCGCAGAGATTCGGACCCTCACCTCTCTCCAGGCCTTCCGAAAAGCCGTCAAAACCTGGCTTTGCCGGCAGGCCTGAGGTTGATGAGTTCCCCTCCCCTCTCGACCTGTGTGGTTGTGTGATTCTTGGCTATTTTAACTACTTGTATTGTGTTCTATGTTTCCCTTTCCCCCTTGAGTTGTTCGCCGCCCTGAGTCCCTCCCGGGGAAATAAATAAATAAATCTAAATCTAAATCTGGAAAAAGGGATTGTTGAAAAAAATGCAAATTTTCTTGACTGCCTTAAAGTTAAAATGTCTTTGATCCATCTGCCAGGAACATTTTGGATTTTGGACTATTTCCATATAATTCATTTAAGCTTGATAGCCAGGCTTCTATCAAAGTTAGGTTCTTGCTCTGAGTGTCCTTAAAGATCTTCAGTACTTTAAAAAAAGAAGAAGATAAGTTGTAAATGGACAATCAATACAATTCTATTCACCGGGGAGAAGCAAGAGTGTCTTCTCAGCTGTGACCTTGAAGTCTGCTGAGATGTCATCAGGTATATATTTGCTAATAATCTTTCCCACATAGTTATCTGGACTGAATTTAATATTCTTCCAATATTTCTTCCATAACAAAATGGAGAAAAGTTAATTAATTTTTACCTTTCTTCCTGAATCAACTTCATTAATACCCCATTTATTATGAAATGTTAATTATTACCTTTTTAAAAAAATAACATTGGAAGAGCTGTAATATATTTTTGTTATGTTATATATATATATATATATATATATATATATATATATATATATATATATATATATATATATATATATATATATATATATATATGAATCTTTACTCAGAATTAATCACTTTGCACTATGCAATAATATGCAATAGACAAGAAAAAACTTTTTTTAAAACTCTAAGACTATTATCTAAACAAAAAACTACAATTAATAGATTAACTGAACGTCAATAGCAAAAGTTTTCTTCAATATATTTGAAAACATAAAAGGCAGAGTTAGCAATAGCAGTTAGACTTATATACCGCTTCATAGGGCTTTCAGCCCTCTCTAAGCGGTTTACAGAGTCAGCATATCGCCCCCACAGTCTGGATCCCCATTTCACCCACCTCGGAAGGATGGAAGGCTGAGTCAACCTTGAGCCGGTGAGATTAGAACCGCTGAACTGCAGATAACAGTCAGCTGAAGTGGCCTGCAGTACTGCACCCTAACCACTGCGCCACCTCGGCTCTTGAGTTGTCAAGAGTTAGGCAGTATACAAATTTAATAATTACAAAAAAATCATATAAACTTCCTGAGATGAAACCATATGTTTCTTCCCACAATCCAAACCAATTCCTAATGCTGTAAATAACTATAAAACATCACGTGTAAATATTAAAAAAATAAATAAAACAGCTAAAAACAAAAAAAAAATGTCCACAAAAATAAGCCAAAATAAGAGGAAACTAAATTTTAAAATGGTCGAGACTGATATTTCTGCTCTCCTATAATATGTAAAAAGAAAAGGAGAAAAACAAACAAAAAGTCCTGCAACAAAATGCTAAAAAAAAATCTTGAACTTGAGGGTTTTTGGGGGGGAATCTAAGTGATTTATGCCAAAGACCAGCGCAATTAGACAGTTATCTGAGAGTTCAGCATAGTTTTGATTCTTCTTTTACTCAAAATGTTTTCCCAACATGAAAAGCTACAAAACATTTGGGAGATTTGGGGCAGAGATTTAAGTTTGATCCTTGTGTTGAAAGAAATGTCCTTCTGGGTTCAGCTCCAAGTGGGGGAAAAGACACTGGAGACATGGAGGCTGCTTGGAAAGATGGTTTATTGTTGGACAGGGCCACATGGCTTGAGCCCTGAACAGAAAAGGTGATCACATGTTTCAATGTTGGTGGAGAAGAAGAGAAGGGCTGAAGGAGGGGCTTGCTAGGCATTTTATACCCTGTTTAGTCCCACCTCTCTGTTTCCTGTTCCTGTGTAAGAAATGTATTCTGATTGGTTGTCAGACTCCCATGGTGCCATGCAGGGGGCTACTCTCTAGGCTTTGATGAGTTCTCAGATGCCTTGTGGTCAATTGAGTATATTATCATGACCTTTCTGTAGCTGCTGGTGAAGTCTTTATTATGTAAAGTGGGCTAGCCTGGCTAGTCTTAATGGCCCATTAACTGGGGATGGGCAGAAAGCTACAGGCAACTATTCTGTCTTTTAAAACATGTTTCTTTTCACATCCAAATAAATATTCTGCCTTTTCAATATTTCCTAGGATAGTTCATTTTTCTGGGAGAGGGCTGGATGATAACTTCCCACACTTGCATGCATTCTTATTTCAAAAAAAAATAAATGATAATTTGGGGACATTAACAATCTAAACCTCAATACCTTTTAAGGATTTGAACAAAAAAGGACAGGAATACTTTAGCATAGTTTATTGTTAAAGATTTCTTTAAAACATTTGATGTATTGCAAGAGGAATTTGGATGGTCTAAAAATGCTGAATTCAATTGAAACATTTCTGGATGGACTAATCCCTCTGAAACTCCTAGTTTACATTTTTATTAGAAAATGTTTTAGATGAATGAACCAACAGTTTATTTCTACAGAAAGCTGAAGAGCATTATTAAAATACGTATTTGTAGTTTGCAAAAAAAAAAAAAAACAGAATAAAAATGGATGTCCTATTGAGAGAAACCAACAACTGAAGTTTAAAGACAGTTAAAAGTATTTCCCATGATTTTAAAATGTGATCAGCAGAAAGATTCCTTATCCTGACAGAAAGGATTCCTAATCCTAATAGAAAGATTCTTTTTGAAAGTTTTTGAATCTTAGTAGATCTTTAAGAAGAGATACATATCAAAACGTTTGGGCTATACAGGTAAATTGGGGGGGGGGTGTCTGACACAAATGATTTGGACTTTCTCTATAGCTGCCTCACTTTAATTGACTATTTATATTATGATTCCTGTAGATTTGGGAAAGACAACAAGCTTTCCGTGTGGGAAAGGTTGGATTTAATGATTTAAAAATGAATAATTTTAATTCAAGGCTTCATTTTCGAATTTAGAGCCGAGGTGGCTCAGTGGTTAGGGTGCAGTACTGCAGGCCACTTCAGCTGACTGTTATCTGCAGTTCAGCGGTTCTAATCTCACCGGCTCAAGGTTGACTCAGCCTTCCATCCTTCCGAGGTGACTCTGACTCTGTAAACCGCTTAGAGAGGGCTGAAAGCCCTATGAAGCGGTATATAAGTCTAACTGCTATTGCTATTGCTATTTCAGCCAATGTTTTGCTGCTAAAGAAACACATGCAGAACTTACTAGGGTTCAGGGGGACATACTGTAAAAAATATTTCACCTTCTACTTCACTATTCTATTCATAATATGCAGCTTGAGAGTTGATGCTTTAATGCCTGTAAGTGAAGTATGTTCGGGAGAAGCTATCCATGGCTTTAACCTTTCGGTGACCCTAGCTGGTGAGGTTTAAATGTCATGATCAGTGTGTTCATCAAAGGAGTAACCCTAGCTTCTTCTTCACCAGGAGATCATCCTCCTGCCAGGATCAGTGGTCATCAGATGACCGAGGTCATCACATTCTCCAAAATGAAAACTATTGCTGTACCCGTGACGATCATCTGTCCTTTCCTTTTATTCTTTTTCGTGTACTAGGGATTTCACCGGTAATAAAATTTGCACAACGATTAAAAGCACCAATTGTGTCTTCTGCTGTACTTGGCCTGAGCACATCGTCATGCATTAGTAATAGGTGCATTCCATAAAGCTCTCCTCTGCTTTCGGCTGACTTTCTTTACACCACAGCTCATGTTCTTCTGGAAGATGGCAAAGCTTAATGGAGGTATTGTGAAATGCTTTTCATTGAATCTCCCTTTTAATTATGGATGTCCTGCATGACAGGTTCTTCTTTAGCATGTGTTTCTTCACTCAAAGAACACCGGTTTAAGTCTGCAATCAAAGGTAACAAGAGAGAGCCTTCTCTGTGGCTGCTCCGACCCTCTGGAACGAGCTCCCCGTGGAGATTTGAACCCTCACCACCCTCCAGGCCTTCCGCAAAGCCCTTAAAACCTGGCTGTTCCGACAGGCCTGGGGCTAAAGAGTTTTTGCCCCACTTCTCGAATGGTATGGTTGTTGTGTGTTTTTAAATTTTGTATTGTTATGTCTTGTCTTTTTTACCCCCCTGTCTGTACCCCCCTTCCCTGATTGAATTGTGAGCCGCCCTGAGTCCCCTTCGGGGAAAAGGGCGGCATATAAATGTAATCAATCAATCAATCAATCAATCAAGAAAAACTCTGTGTACAGATAAATTCCATTTTGACGTGTATCCAGGGTGGACCATTATACTGCCCAAGATTTTTATTAATAAGCTGGCAGAATGCCAGCCATCCTGACTGGTGGAATGAATGTGAGAAAATGATTGGCATTCAGAAAAGTTCCATAGGAACCTGTCTTCTCTGTTCCATGCCCCCACCCCCCACCCCCCACCATTTCATAAGGTCCCTATCAAAGACAAACTCTCCTGTCAGGAAGAAAAGGCAGGTTTCATTTCATTTTCATTTAATTAGTTTGTCGAATGTGTACAAGATAACTGGTATAAGTATAAACATGGACATGAACCAGGAAATGAGTACAAATAAATGGGAACAGTAGGACAGGGTCAGAAGGCACCAGTGGTGGGATTCAGCCAGTTCGCACCTATTCGGGAGAACCGGTTCTTAACTTTCTAGGAGGTTCAGAGAACCGGTTGTTGGAAGAAAACTCCTTTTGCTTTTTTCCCACTTTACAGGGCTAATCCTGTAAGGAAGGCAGGAAGGAAACATTCTGGTGTTGTTTCTAGCTTAATCTTTATTGCCCTGCTTACAGAAACTGCCTCTCCGGTTAACTCCTATTACATTGTAACAGCTAAAGCAAAGTGCCCATCGACCTGAGTAATGTTGAGTTGGCCACGCCCACCTGGTCACATGACCACTAAGCCCTGCCTACCCACCTGGTCATTAGGGCAGAGAACCAGTTGGTAAATTATTTGAATCCCACCACTGGAAGGCACGCTGGTGCGTTTATGCATGCCCCCTTACAGACCTATTAGGAATGGGGTGAGGTCCAAGTAGACAGTTTAAGGTTGAAGCTGTGGGTGGTTTGAGGATGTAACAACGGAGTCAGGTAGAGCATTCCAGGCATTGACCACTCTGTTGCTGAAGTCAGATTTTCTGCAATCAAGTTTGGAGCAGTTTACCTTGAGTTTGTATCTATCGTTTGCCCGTTTATTATCGAGGTTGAAGCTAACTACAATTTTATTTATTTATTTTATTTATTTAGCACTAGGACATGAAAACTAGGAGAATACAATGTTATTACAGAGTAGTAGTTTGGCTGCCTAAGATGGCTAGTTTGCTTACTTCATGCTCCTGAGCTCAAGAAGCCACAAGAAGCCAACTAGCTTTGCATATAAAGCAGCCACAACAACATTCTGTGGGATTATCAACACTTCTGAGATTTTGTATCTCTGCAAGTTTTCACCTTATGTTGAGGCCAGTCTGGTGCCAGTTGGTTTCTTGCTTCGACAATTAGTCACACTGAAGTGATACCTTTTTATCTACTTACGTTTGCATGCTTTAAAATTGCTAGGTTGGCAGAAACTGAGGCATGACAACAGCTCACTCCATCATAGCAATAGCAGTTAGACTTATATACCGCTTCATAGGGCTTTCAGCCCTCTCTAAGCGGTTTACAGAGTCAGCATATTGCCCCCAACAACAATCCGGGTCCTCATTTTACCCACCTCGGAAGGATGGAAGGCTGAGTCAACCCTGAGCCGGTGAGATTTGAACAGCCGAACTGCAGAACTGCAGTCAGCTGAAGTAGCCTGCAGTGCTGCATTTAACCACTGCGCCACCTATTTATCATGTGGTGGTAGGGCTCAAACTGCTGGAATCCAGCAAGCCAACTTTCTCCAGCCAACAAATCCATCATCTTTAAGCCACTGAGCCACCACATCTCTTCTAACCGCAATAGCTAGGAGGCTTTATTTTTCTGTGTAGGGAAACACAGAAGCCAAGGTGGCGCAGTGGTTAAATGCAGCACTGCAGGCTACTGCTAGATCAGCAGGTCAGCGGTTCAAATCTCACCGGCTCAGGGTTGACTCAGCCTTCCATCCTTCCGAGGTGGGTAAAATGAGGACCCAGATTGTTGGGGGCAATATGCTGACTCTCTGTAAACCGCTTAGAGAGGCCTGAAAGGCCTATGAAGCGGTATATAAGTCTACTGCTAAGTCTACTGCTAAACTTTATGTATTTATTTAAGAAATGCATCCAGCCAAACAAGTCAAAACACAGCCGAACCAAACAGAAATGAATCAACAGTCCACAGGGCCGGATTTTCCTATAGGCAAACTAGGCTTCAGCCTAGGGCCTCAAGATCAAGAGGGGCCTACATTCAAATTGTTAGGAAAATTAAAATTACACTATTCTAAAAACAGTGAACACTAAAACACTGAACCAAAAATAAGGAGAAATTCTACGCATATGACTAATAAACAAACATAAAAATGTATTGGTTAAGATCGTTCCAGTGCCGCAGCAGTTGGGGAGCCCGCCCACGTTCCCGGCACCGGTGGTCAGGCGAGAGGCGCGGCCGCTCCCAGTAGCCGCCCTGTCGACGCAGAGCCCACCAGCGGCCAGGCAGGTGAGGGTGAGGGGGCCAAGCCGGGCAGCTGAGCGCAGCAGGGGAGGCGGCTGGCCTCGCTGCCTTTGCCGCAGAGCAGAGCCGCCCTCCGTCGGGAGGCCAGCTATATATATTGATATATATTGATATACATCACAGTAATGATGTATTTTATTCTCTCTCATGTAATTTACAAACTTAAAAATGGGAGGTGAAAGGGCCTCATAAGTGGAATAGCCTAGGGCCCCTTTTCATCTAAATCCGGCACTGACCGTCCCGTTAAAATTAAAAAGGTCCTTAATAGGCAATCAGTGAGAACAATAGAATTAATTAGGAGAAAGCAAGTGGCCTTTTTGCATAGACAACAGAACATTTATTTCTATGTAAACATCAGGGCATCCAGATTTTAGGCTTCTGGAATTTATTTAATCATTTCTAAAATCAAGACATCCATCTGTCAGAGCCAGGAGCAGGCTAATAACTATCAGGGGAGAGGCTGATGATCAGTAGGAACACAAAATCTACACCTGTGTGACTATAGATAAGTAATTTTAACATGCAAATCCATACCAAAGCCAGTTAACAGAGGTACACAAAGATCAGTACTCACAATCAATGAACAGCTTTTTTTAACCTGTTTATAGACGAGGTATACTATGCTTGCAAGTCTTGTAGAGATTTACCAGTGCCTTCTAATCTATCAGGCCACTAATGGTTTAACAACTGGCAGAGGGCCATTCCACCCCCCCTTTGGGAAAAAAACCACAATTCCACCCAGAATGGGTGTACATAATTCTTTTCCGATTTAACACATACTCTCAGGGCTGCTTTACAAACACAATTACAGATCCCCAATCATAAAGTGCTACAATAAGTTAAGTTTGACTCTTCCCAACCCATGTATAATAGGGTCTAAGATCAAAACAAAATAGATTGCAATGTAAATCAGTGGTCCCCAATATATTTTTTTGCACCAGGGATTGGTTTCATGGAAAGCAATTTTTCCATGGACTGGGTGTTGTGGGGTGGGGAGATAGTTTCAGTTTCACTTCCTTGCCCTTCATTCACCACCAGCTTTGTGGCCCAGCCCCTAATAGGCCAAGGCCCAGTACTGGTCCATGGCCCAGGGGTTGGGGACCCTGATGTAAGTCATGCCATAAAATTACTATGCAGTTCCTGTTATTTTGTTTAATAACTAGCCAGAATTTTTCTAGAATCCCTAGAATCACCATGGCTACTATGGAAACTGTGGGAATTTTAGGGGGATACTTACACTGCAGAGAATAGCAGCATTTCGACTTATATACTGCTTCATAGGGCTTTCAGCCCTCTCTAAGTGGTTTACAGAGTCAGCATATCGCCCGCACAGTCTGGGTCCTTATTTCACCCACCTCGGAAGGATGGAAGGCTGAGTCAACCTTGAGCCGGTGAGATTAGAACCGCTGAACTGCAGATAACAGTCAGCTGAAGTGGCCTGCAGTACTGCACTCTAACCACTGCGCCACCTCGGCTCTATTATGACATCAATACACTGTTTCATTTGTATATATCTAGAATGGAGAGAGAACAGATTAAAATCAGAGACAAAAGTTACCAAGCTTCTGGTTTGTATTTTATTTTATTTTATTGCTTCTGCTCTTAATTCTGATCATGCAGGTACTGAAGGATTTCTTTAGCACATTCCTAGACACCATTTCAGATAAAGTCCTTTCTTTTTTACATAATACACTTCTAATGATGCCATTTAGTTATCTTAATAGATATGGATGGGGTGGATAAGTTTCCCCATGATTTAGTAGATTATAAGCAAGATAGAAATCCTGACTTTAATTAATCTACCATTGTTTATTCAGAAGTAACACCTACTTATGCAGAATGTGCTGCTAAGTATGCTTTTGGGCCTGCAGACCAGTTAATTAAAATTATTTCAACAACTGGCTAAATGAGCATTTGTTTAGTAATATTATTATGCTTGTTTTAGCTAAAATTATCAAGCATTACTTTATTAATTTTCGTAGGTCACTGCTAAATTCTAATTCGGTGGCATTAACAGCCACAGAGTTTTTCATCTGGTTTCTTTTAAGAATTCATATCTTCAGGGCTCACTGGATCCTAGTACACTATTTGCTACTAATTTATGTCTAATTGATTTGATTGATTACTAATTTGTTTTCAGTGTTATCAGTTTTCCCTGTGGCCTAATGAATTTTCTGCATGATTTAGAACTGGGTTTTCCAGGAAAAAGTGGTACTGGTGATGAAAAGCTATTTTTGTTGGATTGCAAAAGTAATTATAAAACGCTATTACAAATTTCAAGAGCATATTAGAAGTATCAAACTAGACAATAACTTATAGAACAACTCTTCCAGCCTTAGAAATTCTATGAACTTCTATAACCAGGTCTTGGTGTAGTCCAACTGCTGAAATAGACTGCTGAGAAAGGTATTAAAGATTTGGAATGAAAGTTTTTTTGGGAGTGGGGAGATCGTAATAATACTGATAACATATTCAAATTGGTTCAAATAGGAAAAATAAGGATAAAGAAAACATTACATTAGAGAGAGATAATTTACAAAGAATAAAACTCAACAGAAAGTTTGTATAGAGAGAAAAATTCTGGGAACAAAGTTATTAAAAATATAAACAGCTGTCAACACTGATTTTCTGTGCATAGTTATTTGAATATGCAGACAAAAATGGAAGAGGGATGAAGTAAAATAAATGAACTGATGAAATGCCAATATTATAACTCTTCTAAAGCATAATGAAAATCTGCCTGACCAAATGGAAGAATGGTAATCAGGAGAGAGAGAGAGAGGGAAAGGGAGGGAGGGAGAGAGAGAGGGGGGGAGAAAGGGAGAGAGAGAGAGAGACCCAAAGTCACCCAGCTGGCTTTCGTGGTCAAGACCCTTGAATTCAGGGTCTCATATCCTGTTGATAACCTGCTGCCTTAAAGCTGCATCTCTAGATTTTCTATAGAGTCCAATTAGCAATAGCAATAGCAGTTAGACTTATATACCGCTTGATAGGGCTTTCAGCCCTCTCTAAGTGGTTTACAGAGTCAGCATATTGCCCCCAACAACAATCCGGGTCCTCATTTTACCCACCTCGGAAGGATGGAAGGCTGAGTCAACCCTGAGCCGGTGAGATTTGAACAGCCGAACTGCAGAACTGCAGTCAGCTGAAGTAGCCTGCAGTGCTGCATTTAACCACTGCGCCACCTTGGCTCTTAAAGTCTTATAAGGCGCCTGGGCCCCTGAAAATGCTTTGATCTAGACCCCTTCCTTTATTCTTGTAGCTTTGCTCTCTTTACCTACCTTTCCCATGAGTCAGTGCTGGAACATCATCAGGCTTTTATGCTATCTTGTTTTAATGCTCTTTCCTCAAAGACAAGTGGTATCAGAACATACATCTCAGGCACCGTTAGATTGGTGAAGTTAGAGTGGAGAAGATGAATCCTGGTCTTCTGTGCTATAATTATATCTCCTTTAAGGAAAATCTGTTTCTTATTCTTTGTCAGATCAAACCTTGGGCATCTCTAGCAGCATTGCAACACTTTGCTCCAACACTTGCCTCCCATTTTACCACCTGGTTAGTTTAATGCAAAGCTCCCCTTCCTTGGTTTATGATTTATTTTAGCTTTTCTTTATATTTGTGTTCTAGAATATATTCAGGTTGTTGTTATTATATGTATGCAGTGACGTGCGGTGAGGATTACGGTTGGTGAGGCAAGAGCGCGGCGAGAGATGCAGTTAAGAGTCAAATCCAACTCGTTATTTTAAAAAATCAACTTATGTTCAAACAGAATACATAAAACAATCTCTGATGAGGTTAACACATCAAACACTGTCAATTATTTGCTTCTAATCAGTCCACATGTAGTTCCAGAGCATTGCACTTGAAATGGTATGTTTATCATGGTAGCAGTTGCATTATTATTTGTTGTTATTACTTTTTGAAAACAAATACATTGTTATATATTCTCTTCATCCCAACTAGTTAATTAACATTTTGTGAAACAAATCTACAGCCAGGAAAGATATAAAACAGGAGTAAAATAAGATTGATTTAGCAAGAAAATGAATATATAAAATTTCCCACTCAAGGCTGGACGTAGCTGCATTGTGATAAGTTCGTAATGAAGTATGAATGGTGATCATGTAGCTTTCATGATATTATGTAGCTGTCTATGCTTTTGCCCCATCTTTATTCATAAAAATATAAAGAACATTTATATTTAAAGAAATATATAAAAACAAGATAATCTTAGGGGACATTTCTGAGGAAGCATACCACATTCTATCCCATTCATTTCTATGACACATTGGTTCACTGACTACAGGGACATGAAAGTGGTGAACAGCTCCTCAAAGTGATGGAGAATCTCTTGTGGTTTATAGAAATAGGTGAAAAGGCGAAAGATTTATACAATCTGAAGAGAAACCAGAAGAGAGAGAAAGAGAAGGAGAGAGGGTAGGAAGGAGAAGAAAGAGGGTAGGAGTAGGGGAGAGGTAAGGGAAGGAAGAAGGGGAAGGAGAGGAGGAAGGAAGGAAGTAGAGAAGGAAGGGAGGGAGAAAAGAAAAGAAAGAGAAAATAAGGTGGTGTTACAACAGGTGCTAGGGACGGTAAACAAAGCAATCCAAACTATACCTTATAACCTTTTAAATGGAATAACAATAGTATAAGAATGGCAAAGAAAAAGAATAACTATGTGAATGTATACCTATAATTGTATGTAAGAGAATAAATGACAGTAAGGATATAAAGCACAATATAGGTAAACAATATTTGGTTATAAATAGCTAAGTATAAATAAACATAGAATTGTACATAAAAATGGATAATGAATAAGGAGATTATGAATCCAAGATAGAAAGATATAGAAAGGGAAAACACTAACTGCAAAGAAACCGATACGGAACTGCTGTTATGATATACGATGGAACTTATTGTTCCTATGTTGTTTTAAGTCATGTGTCTGTTTCTGTTGAGGTGTTTATGTGTGTAAAATAAAAATGTATTTTAAAAAAAAGGAAATAGGTGAAACACAAGTATGGATTATTGAGGGGTGGGGGTGGAGATTAATGAAAAGATTCTAGCTGCAGCACATACTGTAGTTTACTGTTTTACAAATCTTAAATTGCTAGCAAGATACCAAAAATATGAAGATACGAAAAACAAACCTGCAAAACTAATGGCCCTAGGCTATTCCACTTATGAGGCCCTTTCACCTCCCTTTTTAAGTTTGTAAATTACACGAGAGAGAATAAAATACATCATTACTGTGATATCTATCAATATATATCAATATATATAGCTGGCCTCCCGACGGAGGGCGGCTCTGCTCTGCGGCAAAGGCAGCGAGGCCAGCCACCTCCCCTGCTGCGCTCAGCTGCCCGGCTCAGCCCGCTCGCCCTCACCTGCCTGGCCACTGGTGGGCTCCGCGTTGACGGGGCGGCTACTGGGAGCGGCCACGCCTCTCGCCCGACCGCCAGTGCCGGGAACGTGGGCGGGCTCCCCAACTGCCGCGGCGCTGGAACGATCTTAACCAATACATTTTTATGTTTGTTTATTAGTCATATGCGTAGAATTTCTCCTTATTTTCGGTTCAGTGTTTTAGTGTTCACTGTTTTTAGAATAGTGTAATTTTAATTTTGCTAACAATTTGAATGTAGGCCCCTCTTGATCTTGAAGCCCTAGGCTGAAGCCTAGTTAGCCTATAGGAAAATCTGGCCCTGCCTCTAAGCATATGTATGTACCACCTCTACTCCATCTGATTTTTGTTCATCTATACTTAGAAGGCTTAAAATGGATAAGCTCCCAATCATTTTAATATATAACATACTTGGTGGACAAACTGAGAATCAACTTGTTTCTGCCTGTCATGGTATATCCCAGTTTCAGACAATCTTGAAGCTGTTTGCTGGCCAGGAGCAAATTTTGAAAAAGGGGGCATTATGGGCCCTTAAATGTATGTATTACACATCAACATATGTCAACTTAAACCACTCATTGTGTGAGAACCTTAAGTATTAAATTTGCTCAGGCAAAGAGGTCTCAACATACATGTTCAGTCAAGCCACAATGCCATTTTAACTACTGTATCTGCTAGCTTTCCTAATTCTATTTGATACTTTCAACCACACTTTAAAGATTTATTTGCAGAAGTTTCCAGCCTTCCATCTGGGTAAACTTGTTGAAAATGGAACCTGACAGTCAAGTGGAATATGTCTTGGTTTCCTTACATAAAGGGATCAATAGCACTTTACACCTAATCTTTATTTCAGCTTTCAAACTTTTAATGCATCATTTGCTCCGTTTTTGACATGTCGGGAAGGCCAAGAGGAGTGGAGAGACGTGCAACAGAACAACAATATCATTTTTACCTTGTTATAATAGGCTGCAAATTCCACTCCACCCCTTTTAATGCTGTGAAGGAAGGGGAAAAAAAAGATGTTTAGACTCCCTGGGAAAACATTTTATTTTACTTCTCAGTAGACTAGGCAAAGAAAATGACTTTTCAGTCAATAGAAAGCTGGTCAATCAGGGGGAAATGGAAATAAGTTTTGTAAAGGAAATTGAAGGGCCTTTTGCACTCTACACACAAGGGTGAAGAAAACACTTTCCCTAGACTATGCATGACCAACTGCCACGCTAGTTGGCTCCCTACCATGTACCCCAGTATAAGTCAGCAGGTGCTACCATGGGGAGAAAAGGAGAGAAAGGGCAATGGGTCTCATGGAATTAACCAGGCTTGTCACCATTAAAGACACGCTTTGTCTTTGTCTCTCTTTCACCAATGCCACCAGGATGGCTATCCAAAGGCCACCTGACATTTGAACTCTGAAAGGACATTATGATCTGGGAATTGGTTTTCTTTTTTAAATAAAAGGGTTGTAGTCATTCTCCCAATCCATCCTAGATTGATTCTTTCTCTCCTTCTTCCTTTCTTTTAAATTATCTTACTTACCAAACTTTAAATATTACTTACTCCTCATAGTCCAGTGGTTAAAATGTATAAAATGCATTCAACTGCATTCTGCAGCGCACCAACATCATTTCTGTTCTTCAAAACATCTTAGTCTACTTATCCACTTCCACAGCTTTAAATTATTGTGATTCTGGAACAAATGCTAGAGTTTTCCCGAGCGAGCTGGAGGATGATTTTAGCAGTTGCAGTAATAATTGTGATTCCACAAAAGCAGTGTTAATTAAACTAAAGCTGTTTATGAAAGATATTTAATGCCACATACTAATTGCAGACATTAGTGGCTCCAAAATTATATCATTGATGATTTTACAGAAAGCAATGTATTACTAGATATTGAATACAGTTGCAAATGTAATGGATGTTAGTATAGTAATTCTTGTTGGAATGTAGAAGCTTCAAGATTTGCATATTGCTGCCTTGTGAAACATCACCCCCTGCCCTTCCAGATAAGATTGCCCCATCCTTGATATCCTTCCAGAAGTCCCTCAAAACATGGTTGTGTCAGCAGACAATCTCAAGGAAATATTGATCTAATGAGATTGCTGCATTGTTCTTAACATCATTTTACTGACTCATTATTAATCATATTATTGATGTTTTTTAAATTGTGCTTGTTTAAATATTTTGATTTTTCTTGTTGTTGTGTGCTACCTAGAATGGCTTTACAGTTGGCTGGCTACATAAAGAGGAAGAGGAGGAGGATGAAGAAGGAGAAGGATGAAGAAGGAGGAGCAGGATAGGTAGATGATAGATAGATAGATAGATGATGAAGATAGATAGATAGATAGATAGATAGATAGATAGATAGATAGATAGACATAGATAGATAGATAGATAGATAGATAGATAGATAGATAGATAGATAGATAGATAGAGATAGAGAGAGAGAGAGAGAGAGAGAGAGAGAGAGATAGATAGATAGAGATAGAGATAGATAGATAGATAGATAGATAGATAGATAGATAGATAGATAGAGAGAGAGAAAGAGAGAGGATGGATGGATGGATGGATGGATGGATGGATGGATGGATGGATGGATAGATAGATAGATAGATAGATAGCGATAGATAGATAGAGATAGATAGATAGATAGATAGATAGAGATAGATAGATAGATAGATAGATAGATAGATATAGAGATAGAGAGATAGATAGATAGAGATAGATAGATAGAGATAGATAGATAGATAGATAGATAGAGAGAGAGAGAGAGAGAGAGAGAGAGAGATACAGAGAGAGAGAGAGAGAGAGAGAGAGATACAGAGAGAGAGAGAGAGAGAGAGAGAGAGAGAGAGAAATGTGGGCATGCAGGTAGACAGACAGACAGATATTAGTTAAAGGATTAGGTGAAAGGAAAGACTCCCTTGGCCTAAATAAATGATCAAACTCAATATAAAACAATGTTTTATTCTGTTTCTGTTAAACTCTAAAGGGAAAGAGAATTGTATCTCTTGATCAATAGACAGATGTGGTTCTGTTTGTGCCTTCAACTCAGGCACAACTCAACTTGTCCCTTTGATTCTTGGCAACTACATGGATAAATCCTTGAAGTCTTCTTGACAACATTTTTGGAAATGATTTTCCATTACTTTCTTTCTAGGATTGAGAGAAAATGACTGTCCCAAGCTCACCCAGGAGGCTGTTTGTTTGTTTGTTTGTTTGTTTGTTTATAGGCCGCCCAATCCCGAAGGACTCCAGGCGGCTTACAAAGCAAAAAGAAAAAAGAAGGAATAAAAAATAAAGGAAAGACAGGTTTAAAAACATCACACATGCACTCAATCTGATTGGGGCTGGACCTCAACAGTGAGGTCAACAGCCCCAGGCCTGCCGGAATAGCCAGGTTTTAACAGCTTTTCTGAAGGCCATGAGAGTGGGCAAGGTCCGGATCTCTGGGGGTAGCTCATTCCAAAGGGTCGGAGCAGCCACAGAGAAGGCCCTCCTATTTAAGTCAAGATTAGGGCTCATGATCTCCCAGTTTAAACCAGTGTCGATTTATTTTAATTTTTATAAATAACACAAGGTACCACTTGCCTCCTATTTTCCCCACAACAACAACATCCCTGTGAAGTGAGTTGAGTTGAGAGAGAATGGCTGGTTCAAAGTCATCCTGCCGATTTTTGTCCTCAAGGCAGGACAGAGTCTCCCAGTTCCTATGTCAGCACTTTAATCAACTAGACCAAATTGACTCTCAACATTGTTACATGCTACAGCTCTGTACACAACCTCTCTCAACTACTTTCAATGATTAATTGAAGAAAGATCTTTTTGATCCTGGTAGTTGGTTCCTGTATTTATTCTGCTTATTTATTTGTTTAAGCAAACATTGTATGTTTTAATTATTATATTTGCTACATTAACCTCATTTTGTATTCTTAGCTGCCTTATAAGTTACCTTGAACATCCTCACTAGACAAAAAGTAGAATAGAAATATAAATGAATTATACATAGATTAACAAATTTTTTTTTTTTTTATTGGGATTTATATGCCGCCCTTTTCCCTGAGGGGACTCAGGGCGGCTTACAACGACAAGGGAGGGGAGGTGCAAGGTCAAAACAAAACAATATGTGAACAACAGAAAAGTAATAAAAACCCAACTTTCATTCAACAGTCAAACACTCGGGCGGGTAATTAGGAACCTATCCCCAGGCCTGCTGGGAGAGCCAGATCTTGAGGGCTGCGCGGAAGGTCTGGATAGTGGTGAGGGTGCGGATCTCCATGGGGAGCTCGTTCCATAGGGTCGGAGCAGCAACAGAAAAGGCTCTCCTCCGTGTGGTCGCCAGTCGGTATTGACTGGCAGATGGAATTCGGAGGAGGCCCAGTCTGTGAGATCTAATTGGTCGATTTAGGGAGGTAATCGGCAGAAGGCGGTCTCTCAAGTACCCAGATCCCAGATCCACTACCCACTAAAATACACATTTAGCATGGTGAATTATTCATTGAAAGATGGTTTATTAATACATCTGGCCTCAGTAGAAACTGTTTTTTAGGGTGTTTGGAATTCAAAGGGAAGTTTACTTCATATGAGCTTTGGGCAATGGGCACCGCTGATGCAAAATTACAAACTAAAGCAAATCTCTATTTTCATACAGCACAGTGGAGTTTTTACTAACACGATAGCTTCCAGGCCAACTCACTTCACAGGGTTGTTGTTGTGGGGAAAGTAGGGGGTGGAAAGTATACCTTGAGCCGAGGTGGCGCAGTGGTTAAATGCAGCACTGCAGGCTACTTCAGCTGACTGCAGTTCTGCAGTTCGGCGGTTCAAATCTCACCGGCTCAGGGTTGACTCAGCCTTCTATCCTTCCGAGGTGGGTAAAATGAGGACCCTGATTGTTGTTGGGGGCAATATGCTGACTCTGTAAACCGCTTAGAGAGGGCTGAAAGCCCTATGAAGCGGTATATAAGTCTAACTGCTATTGCTATTGCTATTTATAAAAATTAAAATAAATTGATAGTGGTTGAAGGCACTGTTTTAACCTGGGAGATATGAGCTCTAATCTTGACTTAAATACAAAGCTACCTGGGTGACCTTGGGCCAATCATTTACTAACACAATAATTTCCAAGCCATTTTGGTGCTGTTCTGACCTAGGATTTCCCAGCAGCACGAAGCTGAGTCCTCATTCTGATAAACCCCTTTTATTTAATTTACAGTTAATTCAGTGACGTGCGGTGAGGTTTATAGCTGGCGAGGCACTGACACGGGGGGGTTTCAAATTTTTTTTAGACTTGTGGACTTCAACTCCCAGAATTCCACAGCCAGGCATGCTCAGTTCCGATTTAAAGTGACATTTGTTTTTCTCCTTTGCAAAAAAGTTTTCCTTCATTCTTTTTCTTCTCCCTTCCCCTCCTTCCTCCCTCTCTCCCTCCCTCCCCCCTCCCTCAAACAGACACACGCGCACAGAGAAGTTGGATCCCTCTCTCACTCATTCACTCTCAAACAAACAGAAACACAGAAGTTGGATTGGATATATTTTCATATGGCTTGAAAGCAGCACCATTCCTCTGCTGCCTTCCGATCCGAGCCTTTGATTGCAGGTGGAGCCACGTTGCCTTTTCAAACTTGTAATCAGTGAAGCTGGGCTTATATACTTTTATCCAGCTGTGTGTGTGTGTGTGTGTGTATGTGTGTGTTTGAAAAGGCAAGGTGTGCATGCACACACTTGGAATATGTTCCAGCTGTTCATCTGTTTCACTGATGTCTGACTCGGAAGGGAGCTGATAACTGTCAGATAGCCCTGGCCCCATCTCTGCCTCTCATGCAGAGCACATATCAGAGCCTTCCCCAGACTCCAGGACTGGACCCATGCTCCTTCCCAACTTCCTCACTGTCTGAAACTTCTGCCAGCTCTTTTGGCTGCTGGCAAGCCACAATAGGTACCCAGCATCTGAGACAGAGGTGGGTTCCTACCAGTTCGCACCTATTCGGTAGAACCGGTTCGTCAAATCTACCGAAGCGGTTAGAAGAGGTTCCACCAGTGGACCCAGAAAGCAGGCCACACCTACAGAAGAGGTTCCAAAAATTTTTGAAACCCACCACTGGTCCTTGGATATGATTATTCTACACTATCATGCTCATATTTATAAAACTCGGTGCCTCTGTGAAAGGTAAGGATGACTACTGCGTTTGTGGTGCAATCAGAACATTGCGTGTGTTGAAGTTGTTTTAATGCAAACCAAAGATGCCTTTTAAAAAACAAGTTTACATCCTATTCTTATGCAGGCCAGTGCTGTGTGTGAGGTAATTTAAGGTGGTTCTGACAAGTGTCGTCGGCATCTTCATATCCGGTCACATGGGCGGCAAGCCACTCCCATCTGGTCACATGGGTGGCAAGCCACTCCCACAAAGGAGGCCACACCCAGAGTAGGTTCGAACAATTTTTGAAACCCACCACTGATCTGAGACAGATTCTTGCCTCAATATTTCAAGGGAGTGAGCATCTACTGTACGAAATAAAGCCTTGAGACAAAGCATGCCACCTCCACTGCAGGAGACAAATGGGGGAAATATGGCTGTACTACATGAGAGCTAGGTAGATGTAGTGATTAAAACTACCACGCTAGAACCTGGGAGACTATGAGTTCTACTTTAATACAAAGTCAACTGGGTGACCACGAGTGAGTCACATTCTCTCCTCCTCTAGAAAGAAGGCAAAAAAAAAAAAAACCACTTCCAAAAATGTTGCCAAGAAGACTGCAGGAACTTGTTCAGACAGGTGTCAGGATTCATGATTGATTCAAAGGCAAAAAATAAAAATCTATTTCATACAGACGTGTTGATTTTATACCAACCACAAATGTTGTGAGCCTAGATTTAAACACTAAACGTGCGAAAGGATTGGGGAAGTAACAATGGAATGGGTAGTAAAAAGGGGATAGGAAATTATTATAATAGTGCTGAATCAGTGGTGGGTTTCAAAAATTGTTCGAACCTACTCTGTGGGTGTGGCCTCCTTTGTGGGAGTGGCTTGCCACCCATGTCACTGGATGGGAGTGGCTTGCCGCCCATGTGACCGGATATGAAGATGCCGACGACACTTGTCAGAACCATCTTAAATTACCTCACACACAGCACTGGCATGCATAAGAATATGATGTAAACTTGTTTTTTAAAAGGCATCTTTGGTTTGCGTTAAAACAACTTCAACACACGCAATGTTCTGATTGCACCACAAACGCAGTAGTCATCCTTACCTTTCACAGAGGCACTGAGTTTTATAAATAGGAGCATGATAGTGTAGAATAATCATATCCAAGGACCAGTGGTGGGTTTCAAAAAAGTTTGGAACCTCTTCTGTAGGTGTGGCCTGCTTTCCGGGTCCACTGATGGAATCTCTTCTAACCGGTTCAGTAGATTTGACGAACCGGTTCTACCGAATAGGTGCGAACTGGTAGGAACCCACCTCTGTGCTGAATAGCATAGAGCACAGTTGAGTCAATCACATTAAAATAGAAGTCTACGGCCTTTTTTTTTTTTTGAAAGGTTATAAAATTGTTAGTCAATTATATTCTGAGATTTTCTGTACTAGAGTTCTATACCTTTTGTCCAAGAGCAAAGGGAACTCCATAGTTCTATCTTTAAAAGAAAAAAAAAGTATCTTTGGCCAGCTCTATGTTCTTTATATCTTCTGTAACTTAATTAGATCCTTACTGAGGCATTCACTTTAAATGAAATTCAGTGGCAAGTGATTTAAAATTCCATACTTAATCTTCAGTGTTTATGTAGTTCTGTTAAATTCTGTCAAAGAAATAGTTCCAAATTGAAAGGGCTAGACTTGGTTACATTGAACGGATAACAAATAAGCTCTGTTAAATTGCAGGATAAGATGTTAATATAGAGAACAAAATATATTGACCCCCATAAACACACATCTTACTTACTTACTTACTTATTTATTGCTCTCTGTTCATGACTCTAGCTCTGGAAAAATCACACAGATCTATACACAATTTTATCACATTTCATTATATTAGCATTGTCTTTTAAATCATCTGCTACACCAGGGGAATTTTTGTACTAAATTACCAATACAATCAGTGGGTGTAGGCATAGATTAAAATATATGATTTACTTGCTTTTCTTTTGCAATGTTTTTCTTCCAGCATTTTTATAACAAAACAGTTCAAAGGGAAATTCGCAACATAAATACACACATGTAGAAAATACAAACAATTACAGGTTTTGAGGATTTCTTGTTTTTTTTCCTTTCTTGCAATTCTAATTGAAGAAATATAGAAAAAAAATTATAGTCAGAGCTGATTGAGTAGAAACACCAGCTTTAACCTCGCCTGCTAGGGATTATGGGAGTTGAAGTCTAACATGGCCAAGAGGCATTGATTTAAGGCAGTATGAACTAAAACATCTGATTAAATGTCAATGAATAACACAGCAATAGAGTTTTCTATTTCTACATACAAGTAATTCATTTTTAATCTGTCTTTGGTAAGAGTCTAGTATTTGCTAACGTTCTTTTTTTAAATGCACCAATCAAACTCATTATTGTATTTCTAAAGCAAAGGAAGACTGACTTTAAATCCTAGTTACCAACTCCATATGTAGGCCCCATTGTTTACATAGGTTTATTTTAAACATTATTTCAAAAAGTCTTGGATATTTCATAAAGTCAACCACACGAGAAAGGAAAACAAACCCAGTAAGAGCTTGAAATGAAATAAAATGGGTGGTTTGGTGGTTTTTAAAAAGGTTTTATGCGCTCAGAGTCCAAACAAATCACAAATGCTCTAATAATTTTTCATCGTGTTCATTTTGTACACGTAAACAATTTTTTTTAAGAGATATGCAATTGGCACCAGACAGCCGTCCATTTTTTTGAGATATATACTAAGGCAGGCTGTGCAACTTTTGACCACCAAGTAGAAAACAATATACCATTTACAGTAAGTACAACAGCCCACCAAGGACTTGATAAACATGTTGCAATCTGTCAAGCATTGCAAGAACACAAAGACTATCAAACATCTGCCTGGCTATATATGGTTACTGAGGGGACTGCCAATGGTTTGGAAGCTAACAAGTTGTGCAAGCCTATCCTATACAAATTGCTTTCTAAATGCAGAGTCAAAATTATTAGGAGGTGCCTTTTTTCCCTAAAGAATGCTATTTGTTTAAAAAAAAAAAATCACACACACTCCTATAAAATCACCTTGTTTTATTCTTGCAATGTCATTTTGCCCAAACAACAGAGCACTGTAAAAGTAGAAGAAATGAACAGATATCCATTTATTTCACTCTGAATTAAACATTGAGTCAAATCAATTCAATTTGGCTGAAATGTGGCTAATTACTAAACAAATGTTCTGAATAATAGAAGAGTGGTGTGTGAATTATAAATTAGAGGCTTGTTTTCATTGGATTGCCCTTACTCGTTTCAGAAGAGAGAAATATTTTACTTGGATAGCAGCTCTGATTTCTGTCTTCAGTCTTCTGGCATCCTTCAAAAGCCTCCGATTTTTCACTAACAAAAAATCTCAACATAAATGTAAATGGAGAAGTTTTGGATTCCATTCAAGCTGTCAGATATTTTCCTCAAGTGTTTCTTTATTTTAGTTTTTTTTATGTTGGATGTTGGATATATCTGTAATATTAGCCATAGCTTTATCATGTCCCTTAGTGAACTGACAAAGACTTTGAATTAGAGATTACATGCTTACATGGGAATTATCCTGCTGAACATTCAAGATTCTTTATCAAGGCAAGACTGCAAATTTTTGTATCTAGGGAAAGAACATCTGATAATATTTTGAAAGACACAAGAGGAAAATCTGGGGAGAGAAGAAGAAAATTTCCAGATAAGCATTTATAGGATTATGACCTGTCTTAACTTTTTAAGAAACTCAATGCCACCAATAATGATGACAATAATGAATTGATGCTTTATGGAAAATTATAAATCCAAATCCAGTTATTTTAGTACAAATATAGCACTGGAATTTGGCCATAAATTGAGCTAAAATCACAAACAATAATGGAGTTGAAATGCTGAATGGCTAAACCATTAGGATGAAGCCTACAAAGATCTGACTTGAGAGACCGCCTGCTGCCAATTACCTCCACTAGACCAATCAGATCCCACAGATTAGGTCTCCTCCGAATCCCATCTGCCGGCCAGTGTCGACTGGCGACTACCCGGAGGAGAGCCTTCTCTGTGGCTGCTCCGACCCTCTGGAACGAACTCCCCGTGGAGATTCGAACCCTCACCACCCTTCAGGCCTTCCGCAAAGCCCTTAAAACCTGGTTGTTCCGACAGGCCTGGGGCTAAAGAGCCGTTGCCCCCATCTCGAATGGTATGACTGTTGTGAGTTTTAAATTATATATTGTTATGTGTTGTTTTTTAAATCTTTTGTCTGTATCCCCCTCCCCGGTTCGGGTTGTGAGCCGCCCTGAGTCCCCTTCGGGGGAAAAGGGCGGCATAGAAATTTAATAAACTGAACTGAACTGAACTGAACTGGCTATTTTATTGTTGAATAACATTAAGCATGGACAAGTTAAAAAATGAAATTGGTAAAGAATATAGCCATAGAGGGAGAAAATGGCTAAAGACAAATTTCAGTGGTGGAAACATCATCAAAGACTTCAATACCTGGACCATATCTGTGTTACAATACCCTTCTGGAATTCTTAACTGGACAGAAGCTAACCTGGACAGTTTGGACCCAAAAAACAAATAAACAGATGACCACTCACTATGCATTCTATCCCTGTAGGGATAATGATAGATTACACTTGTCCCACAGAAATGGAGGCAGAGGTCAAACAAATTTCTGAAGAAGAAAAAGCATACATTGGCAGATTATGTAACAGACAGCCAAGAAAAACAAGCAGAATGCTGGCAAGGAAAAGTATTATATGCTCAATTTCTACAAAAGATTGAGAAGAAAGTGGATAAAGATAAAACCTGACAATGGCTTAGAACATTAAAAAAGAAAAGAAATGGAAAGCTTGATTTGGCTGCTCGAGAGCAAGCTATTTGAAGTAATGCAAGCAAGGCCAGAAGTTAAAAATCATCATACGATTCAAAATACAGATTGGGCAAAGGAGGAGAAGAAATAGGGTTCCACCACAAAAGCGCGTAGGACAAAATCGCGCTCGACAAAAGCGTGCTGTGATGTCATCACAGCGCGACGAAAAAGTTCGAAAAATGTAAAAATAAAGCGAAAACCTTACCCTAAGCCCCCCAAACCTAACCCTAAACCTAACTCTTAACCTAACCCTAAACCTAACCCTAAACCTAACCGTTAAAGTAACGAAAAACCTAACGCTAACCCTTAACCTAACGCTAACGCTAACGCTCTAAAGCTAACCCTAACCCTTAACCTAACCCTAACCCTAAACCTAACCCTTACCTTTATGTGAATCGGCTTGCTTTAATTTAATTTTTATTAATTTTTATTTGAATTTTTCGATCTTTTTCGTCGCGCTGTGATGACGTCAAAGGCGCAATTTTGTCGATCGCGCTTTTGCCGTCCGCGCTTTTGACGGGTCACGAGAAATAGTAGGTCACATATTCAGCTCATGTTAGAAGACTGCACCAGAAACAACAACACCAAAATCCTGATTATAAACACAGTCATCAAAATGATTCACTATGATGATGAGCGTCAATAAAAAAATCATGTGTCTGTAACAAAAAGTGGTGGGCATATGTAGTTGAAACAGAATTAGAAATTTAGCAGTTTAAAAAAACTAGGATTTCTGAATAAAAAATGATAACTTGCCAGATTTAAATGTGGTTGAAAACAAGAAAGTGTGAATATCTGATTTGACAATATCAGGGGACAATAGAAGGGAAGGCAAAGAATTGAAGAAGGTCACTAAGTATCAAGATATGAAAACTGAAATTAAAAGTTTACAGCATAAACCAGCTGTGGCGGTCCCAGTGGTTATCGCCACACTAGGTGTCATGCAAAAACTCTTGGATGGCATTTGGAAAATCTGCATATTGACAAATTTCCATTTTGTCAATAATTGTAAAAGGCCACACTGCTTGGATTCACACATATACTATACATTACAACATCCTAGGTTCTTGGGAAGAACTTCATGAATATAAAGACCAACACCAGCTAAATAAACTAGCAATTGTGACTACACATTGTTGTATATACAGTACAATAGTACCGTAATAACAATAATGCAACACGGAAAACATTTCCTGAATTTAGGAAAAAGCTCTTAAAAGGGTAGATTGCTTACCTTATCACTGATAATTTTAAAAAGAAAACACAATAATCTGAAAAATTGTCCTTATTTCATCTAGCTTTCACTTTCTCACTCATTTAAGATTTATCTGGCCTTTGGCCTAGTAACTTGTTTTATTTCCATGGCCATTATAGACTTCTCCTGCTTCTCAATTGTGTATGATTCTCAGATGCTGTCTGGACAAGTCCTTGCCAATTTTCTTAGTAAGGTTTTTCAAAAATGGTTTCCCATTGCCTCCTTCCTAGGGCTGAGAGACAATGATACCCAAGGACACCCAGCTGGCTTTGTGCTTAAGGTAGGACTAGAATTCACTGTATCCCAAAGGTAACAAATAAAATATCTTGAAGATTCCTGCTGAAATTAACCAAGAGAGTTCATTGCCAGATACAATATATCCTTGAATCTTCTACTTACTTTTGATCACATCAAAGCATTCTATCAACTATCAACTGATTAAGGAGAAGCCTGAGGTGTTAGGTATAAAAGCAATACTTCAAGTATCACCAAAAGCCTGTTTAGTCAAATGTGCAAACATTTTAGGCAACTAGATACCATGACCAGCTTTTAGTTCTTTGTAAACATAGCTGCATTTCCCCTGCACTTAAATCTCATTCCTTGAGCTTTCATTGCAGGTATTTTGTTAGTTCTCTAGGCAGATGCTTTGACTAAGAGTTGGAACTTAGACTTGAGTGCCTGTTTTTGCATCACTAGAGCCACTCAAGCAACTATTTAAAAAAACTTTATTGGGTTTTATTCGTTCTAGAGTCCCTATTCTTTAATTGCATCCATGCAGTCATGAATTCCACTCACTACAGTCCTAATCTCCTTCTCTCCCTCCTCTTTCTTTTGAAATTATTCAAATGCTAAATATCCTTGTTCTAACTACCTGGTTTAACTTTACACTAAAGCAAAGAATAAGTATGGGACAGTGGTGGGTTTCAAAAATTTTTCGAACCTACTCTGTGGGTGTGGCCTCCTTTGTGGGAGTGGCTTGCCGGCCATGTGACCTGGTGGGAGTGGCTTGCCGGCCATGTGTTCCCCCCCCCTCTCTCTCTCTTTCCTTCCTTTTGTCTCTCTGTCCCTTTTTCCTTTTTTTCTTTCATCTCTCTCTCACTTTTTCTTTCTTTTTTCTTTCTTTCTTTCTTCCTTTCTTTCTTTCTCTTTCTCTCTCTCTCTGTGTCAGTGTGTGTGTGGGGGGGCAGTGGTGGGTTTCAAATTTTTTTGGAACCTCTTCTGTAGATGTGGCCTGCTTTCCGGGTCCACTAGTGGAACCTCTTCTAACCGGTTCGGTAGATTTGACGAATTGGTTCTACTGAACTGGTGCAAACTGGTAGGAATCCACCTCTGGTATGGGATGACATTTGGTATATGTTCAATTTCTTACTAGGATGTATTGTTTCAGTAGTAAGAAAAAAAAATGCCCTGAAGTATATAGGCTGAATTGTGGCAGAAACTGAAACTCTTTTTTTTTTTTAACCCTCTCTTTAAAACATTTCTCACTAAAATGAAAAGTTTAAAATACTCTACCATAGACAACCTAAGTATAAACTGTTGAGATTGCTTTTTCAAAGGGTCCCTCACCCTGCTTTACACTCTGATACATTTGTTTGTAATAAAAGTTTCAAATGCAGTCAACCTACATTGTATTTGTTCAGATCAGTTAACTTATTTTGGAGATTTTATACCTGTCATTCAAAATGATTTCCTATTAAACGAAAAGGAGCTACTGAATCCTGCAGTGCGTGTCACTCACGGCCTTTGTCTTAAAACATAAGATATTAGATCAGAATTTATTTTTAAAAAGTAGTCGTACTTAATTGTGAAACTATGTTAAAATCAGTAAAACTGAAGCATGACTAAGTTTTATAACTAAGTTTTATAACTCTTTCTTTCTTTCCCTCCCTCCCTCTCTCCTTCCTTTCCTTCTTGTTTCATTTCTTGCTCTATACGGGTTTCAGAACACTGAAAAAATATTCTAGATAAATACTTTAATATATATTGATTTGATTGATTGATTATATGTCATCAAGTCAGTGTTAATTTTAATGTCCTAATAAAGAGGCTTTTCCTGGTTAACCTGTCCACAACCTGGCCTTTCAGCTCTTCCAACAGTGAAACTATTGTTACTGGATTCAGTCAGTTCCTTTTGCTGTTTTTGTTGTTCTCTTCCTTTTTATCTTTTGCAGCGTTATAGATTATAGACAGAAGAGACAGTTTTGCATTAAGTACCCAAAATATAACAATTTGAGCTTGTCGTGTGTGTCTTTACATTGATCCGTTCTCATCAGTTGGATTGTTTTCCTAGTTATCTGCAGTATTTTCATGAGTCTTTTCCAACACTGATTCTTGATTCTGATTCTTCAGAATCCAACTTTCACTTCCATAAAGTGTTGCTGGGAAAAATTTACCTGCACAATTCTGAGCTTCGTAGATAAATACTACAGATGATAGATAGATAGATAGATAGATAGATAGATAGATAGATAGATAGGTAGGTAGGTAGGTAGGTAGGTAGGTAGGTAGGTAGGTAGGTAGGTAGGTAGGTAGGTAGGTAGGTAGGTAGGAAGGAAGGTAGGTAGGTAGGTAGGTAGATGATTGATAGATAGATAGATAGATAGATAGATAGATAGATAGATAGATAGATAGATAGATAGATAGATAGATGATAGATAGATAGATAGATAGATAGATAGATAGATAGATAGATAGATAGATCGATCGATCTGCAGTATTTTCATGAGTCTTTTCCAACACTGATTCTTGATTCTGATTCTTCAAAATCCAACTTTCACTTCCCTAAAGTGTTGCTGGGAAAAATTTACCTGCACAATTCTGAGCTTCGTAGATAAATACTACAGATGATAGATAGATAGATAGATAGATAGATAGATAGATAGATAGATAGATAGGTAGGTAGGTAGGTAGGTAGGTAGGTAGGTAGGTAGGTAGGTAGGTAGGTAGGAAGGAAGGAAGGAAGGTAGGTAGGTAGGTAGATGATTGATAGATAGATAGATAGATAGATAGATAGATAGATAGATAGATAGATAGATAGATAGATGATAGATAGATA